>NC_070635.1:1471480-1603882 GCF_947347685.1 Pleuronectes platessa
ACTGCCCTCAGCCACTTTACTTTCTCGCAGGTCTCTTGGTGTTTTACGTCCCTGTCACGCCTCCTCAACACTTCTGAAACCTCCCGGGTCGGGAAGGGAGCGGTGGACAGGTGGGAGAAGAAGAGGGACACTTCTATGATGCACACTTCTATGATCTACAGCTCCCAGTAGAGGTTCCCGTCCATGTTGGGGAACCTCTACCTCAGGTGAGAGGTGGAGCAGCCGGGTGCAGCAGACAGAGACAGGAAGTGATGTAATAGCTCTGCTGCGGATAACACGTCATCAGGTTCACAATCATCATCATCACCCCCCTCTTCTCCTGGATATCCCTTCTAGTAGAGTCCGTGGAAACATTTGCGTCCTCCTGAGAACATACGGAGGATCTGCAAAGAAGTTGTCCTCTTCGTCTGCGTGTGGCACTGAGATGTTTGTGTTCATCCAGTTTCCTGTCTGTCAAGTGAAACATCTCCATCAATCCCATTCGCCTGCTGTGAGTCTATGTTCTCACAGGAGCTCACTTCATTTCACCAGGAGGCCGTGAAGGGGGCGGAGTCTGTGTCGTGACATGAAGTCCACCTGGAACAGCCCCAGACAGAGTCCTGCAGACAGGAGTGTCCACATTCTTCTGGTCAAATCACATGTTGTGTTCATCTTTTTGTCTTTCCAGCAAACATGTGTTGTTAGAAAGAGAAAAGAGATGAAGATGAAGAGGAAGGAGGAGGAGGAGGAGGAAGAGGAGGAGGAGGAGGAGGAGGAGGAGGAGGAGGAGGAGACAGTGGAGAGACAGAAAACCTGAAGAAGACAAAGACAGAGAGCGAGCCCGACCAGGTGATAGTTACCTGTCCATCAGACCTGTAATTTCTGCCCTGACGACAGGGACGTCTCCTCAGGGACTGTCTCCCACCGCGACCCGATGGAGCCAGGCGGCCACGCCCCCTTTCGCCCTGCTCTTTGATCTCTGACGTCCTGCGCCTTTTAAATTGTCGGTGTGTTTGCAGTCAGGGAACCCCCCCCCCCCCCCCCGTGTCCAAGTGTGAGTCACCTGTACGGTATCAAACCTGTGACTCCGGCTCACAGAAGCATGAGGCAATAAAACGCACAACACAAACACACAGTGGGTTTGAAAGAGAACACAACAGCAGCTTTTTCTGATAGGAGTTTTAGTGAGTAACTCTTCCAGGAAACATTATTGGGACCAGAGGAGTTTATATAAACCTAATTCTGGTGTATTGTTTATTTTAAAATATTTGTAGATAAGTTATAAACTCATTTTCCAGGACATCTACTAAAATATCCAGAATTGAACTTTAACATCAGCATTTTAACAATCTGACCCTTTCTGTGTCCTCGTCTATGCAAATTGAACATAAAAGATTATTTCCAGATAATTCTTGATGACTGGGAACAGAAACTTTCTTTTCTAATTGTTGTCATATTCCTAGTAAGAAGAGGGGCGGGGGGGCTGTGCATAACATGTAGAACTAATCGCTTCTGTCAATGATCACCAGCAAAGAATAAGAAGTGTCTAATGCAGCTATCACATGACCTAAAGGACTCAACATGGATATGAATGATGAACCATTTTGACTGAGTCACATGACTGGTGTGAACGCCATCTTATGTAGAAAAGAGTTCACCTGCAGTTCCCCCTTTCAACCCAGTACCAAACCAGTAACCATCTGGATCAGGTATTTAGGGACAGTGTGTGTCGGTGTGTGTCGGTGTGTGTCTGTGTGTGTGTGTGTGGGGTGACAGCCTGGCATCCCCCATTCGCCTCCAGGGGCCAAGACCAAGCTGTCGCCTCATCCATCCGTCACCGACACTGACAACGAGAGGGAAGAGTAGAAAGTTGTGTGGAAATATCTGAGGAAATGTATTTTACCCAAAAATGAATTAATAGGATGTCGTGGAAGAGGAGGAATGAAAGAGAGGAGGAGAGACAGGGGAGCAAGGACTTAAAAAGAAAGAAGAAACAAGTGGGGGGGGGGGGGGGGGGGGGTGAAAGCAGAGAAGGGAGATCTGTGCACGATGACAGGACGAGGCCGAAAACGGTGGAGAGATGAAGAGGAGGGACGAGGCCAAGGCCACGAGGTGACGAGGTCAGAGGAAAGGAGAGGAGAGGAAAATAGAAAGAGGAGATGAGAAAGAGAAAAGAGAGGAGCGAAGAAAAGAGAAGGGAGGAAGAGAAAGGGTTTTATAATATAATAAATACATTTGAATTCTTGCATATGAATATTACAGGTGTTACATGTTTGTTTCTTTATCCATTAAAGGTGTTAAACATGGATAGATTCACATTCAGACATTAAATAACATTTTACCATTGAGTATTTATGCACCATTATTCATTTATTATTAATTTGGCTTTCACACGACCTCATAGTTTAACTCTTTCAACCCCAAGCAGTTTAGATATCCTCCAGCTCTTATTGAACACAAGTGAGCCTCTGTCATAATCTGCTGCAAATTGAACAAATCCATCAATTTGAATGATATAAAATTCAGATTTCTTTACATCAGGATCCAGACAAATTGTCGATGTGAAGGAACGTGATAGAAAAATCACTGAATCTGCTTCTTTAACCAGATTCACACCAAAACGTTTCCAGAGAGCTCTCGTTAAAAAGAAGCTGGAATGTGAGACCTGCCGACAGACAGAGGAGCAGAGGGAGCGACACCTCCTACAGTCCTCTCTGCCTCGGAGGGAGAATTTACACACTCACACACACAGACACACACACACTCGGGGGTCCTCCTCCCCTCCATATTGCCGCCGTGCCTCTGGCGAGCTGTAAACCAGCAGGTTTGTGGGTTTTCAATGTGTGGAGCATCCAAACTATTGACCGGTACAGTGCAGCGCCGCCACGGCTCAATCAGCAAGATGGCCCCTCCCTGGGAGCGACATATGTTTTACTGTCTGTCTGAGTCGCTGCAAACACACACACACACACACTGACACACACACTGACACACATTGACACACACAGAGTGGTTGTCTCCTCTGGTGTTGGGGGAAGACACACTTCCTTCTAAACATCCTGAACTTTCCTTTCATTTCAGGGAACAACATAATGAAAGTGAAATATTGTTTTGCAACTTGACAGCTTCATCGACTATTACATTATTATATTAATTACATATTGTTGTGATTGTGTTTGAAGGATGTCTCTAACATCCACTGGTTTCCACTAACACCTGCTAACATCTACTGGGAGCTGGTAACTTCTTCATATGTACAAGAGATGTTCACCCTCTAGTCCCATGTTCTAAAATGATAGAAATGTCTTTAACAATAAAAGGATGAAAGAAAATGTTTATCGACCATCAGGGAGTTCATACACTCATGCAACTCATGTAATCACATACACACACACACACACACACACACACACACACACACACACACACACACACACTGAGCCCCACTTGCAGTCCCCCTGCCTTACCCCCTGTTTGGCGGCTGCAGGCCCAGATTTAAAAGGGATTTGTTTGACCTGAGGAGGTGTTGGCAGGGGGGGGATACCGTGTGTGTGTGTGTGTGTCTGTGTGTGTGTGTGTGTGTGTGTTAATTAGCTGCACTAAGTTAATCATCAGCAGGGAATGGGGGGGCAACCTGCAGAGCTCGGTGACGTATCCCACATGCTTCTGCAGCCAAAACACACACAATAATCCTTCTCTCCTGTGTATGTGTGTGTGTGTGTGTGTGTGTGTGTGTGTGTGTGCGCACCACTCATACAAACACACACATAAACTCGTCTGATCTTATTTACAAAGTCTCCCTCTATGTCTGTTGCAGCTTTAAAATGACAGAACCATGATTTTCAGGTGAAAAACAACTTTTCTTCCCACGTTTGTCCTGATGTCTTATTGTCTCAGCTCTGTGTTGATTCACATGATGTAATAATGTGATTTATTATATTTTTTACAAATAATTATCGATCTTTGATAAAGCACATTAACGTTTAACAAAATGTTTTAATAGTTTTATGTCTGGAACCCTCAGAACACATTCAGGTTTCAGGTGCATTATACTGCATTACATTGCATATTGCAATCTGACACTGTTCACTGTCTTGCATCTTGCATTTCACTTTTTGATTTTATATCTTTTATCTATTATATCTTTTATGTAGATGTGTTTAAGTCTAAATAAATGTTACTTTGTATAAATATTAGAAAAAGGGAGTAAATAAGAAGTAAATATATATTGTTTCTTTTTATTGCTTTTCTTATGTGTGTTGTATTTATTGTGTTTTTATGTTTTTATGTTTCTATGTTCATTGTATGCACCAATAACCAGAGCAAATTCCTTGTAGGTGTAAACCTACTTGGCAATAAATACTTTCTGATTCTGATTCTGATGTCATTAGTGTCACTGAAACACACAGAAAGAAAACCTGGATTAACACATATTTCATAGATATAGATATGAATACATAAATGAGTGTAATGGTTATTTTCTTTGTAGAATTTTGTTGTAAAAACTTGTGACCAAAATGAAAAACAACCTGCTGCAGTTTTTAGATTAAATTTCATCATAATTTCTTGTTAAAACGCAATAAGAACAAATCCGCAGACTCCAGACTCTGGGTAGATTTACCTGAGACAGGTCTGTGGGTGCAGCTCTCAAATGAATTATGTGTAAAAGTCATTTAGTCTGAGGCTGAGCTCTCTGAAGTCCGCAGGCTCCAGCGGATTAACCACAGATAAACTGAATCTACAGAACTAAAGAAGTCGGGGAAACTCCCGTCCAGGTTCTCGTCTCCTTGTTGGTTTAAGGAAGATGTTTTCATCGCTAGCAGAGAGTGGGTGCGAGGGCGTTTGGGTGGAGGCCGAGTCCTGTGTGCGTTCAGCTGCTGGACGGAGTTGACAGAACCGGGCTCGGTGAGGATTTGGGCTGCGGACGGATTTTCCTGCTCGTTGACAATCAACACGGTTTGAAAGCAGATTCCTGCAGAGACGTGGGAGAGGCCGAGTGGGAAGCATACGTTTGATCAGATGAAACTTGTTCTTCGACAGGAGTTTTGAGTTTTAAATCCTCATATCAAGCATAGAAACATTCAAATCTTCATCATGCTCCACAAAAAGCATCGTAATCAATCATCAGACGGTTCAGTCATTAAAACTGTTTTATCGGCTGATTTCAAACTTTTATTTGACAGAATAAACAAGTTGGAAAAGATGTGCATTTAAGTTTTGAGTAAAAACTATTTCTTTTCTTTCATCCTGTTCTATATTTGGTTGTATTCATGTTTTATGTATTTGTTTGAACTAAAACTGTGAAATACCAAACCTCAATCACCTTTCTTTGTCCTACAGGTTTGAAAACAACGTCTAAAGGTTCAGTGACAATAAAAAAAAGAGGCATATATTATATCATATAAATATTAGTTCCCTTTATCAGTGAGTCTTTAAATATGTTGCTTAATCCCCTGAACGTGTGAATCTGTAACTCCATCCAGCTCTGTGCCTGCGTTGACAGTAGCAGGGAGAGTCCTCTTTGTTTTGGCGAGTCCCGTTTTCCTTCGTTCATAATCCACTGAGACCAGTTCCCTGTCTGAGACACTGGAATTAGCCCAGTGGATTAAACTGGTGAAGAATTAGCCTGATGAGTTTTCCTCAGCGCCCCCTAAAAACTCCCCCCAACACGTAATCTGCTCACAGTCTGAGGACAGGCTCTCACTGTCTGGAACATAAGCCGCGTTCGGACATGAAGAAGAAAACGTTCGGAAAATTGGTTCAGGAAATTTTCCTGAGGAGATCGTCCGGGTCGGAGGTCGGGAACGTTCGGGTGAGGGGCGGAGCCTGAAGGTTGTTCACATCCTGTTGTTTACAGCATCGGGTTTTATCACCAGAACCTCTCGAACCTCCTCGTCTTCCCGAAGTTGGTGTCTTCATCTTCAACGTGTACAGCTCCTCTTCTTCATCCTGAGATATTTCTGCAGGACTCACGTCTGTGTTGTGTTGGAAACGTGATAAACACGCCCACTCGCCCCCCCCAACCCCTCAACCCCCTCCTTGAATCATCCAGACCTTTTAACAGGGGTCAAGTAAAAAGAAAATGAGACATAGAAACACCCAGGAGACAATAAAGAAATGTCTTTATTGTTCTTAAATATGAAGTAAACTCAAATGTTTGGATGAGGGAAACTCAGCACATGGTTCATGATCATACAAACAGACGTGTTCATGTTTGTTAGCATGTAAAAGCTTGTGTTGTACACGGAGGATCTGAAACGACCCGACTGATCACGTATGACACAAAGTCTGAATCACATCATGTCCCCAGATTAATAAGCAACACACTTTGGCCTTGATCAGAACACCACTGAGGACCAGGACCAGAAGGTCTGTGGGTTCTTGGCTCTTCTTGGCCCTGAGCAGCTCCACTGAGAGGGAGTCCATTAACATCTGCTAATTGACTCCACAAACACAAACGTTGGTTCTCTGTCACTCGTTTCCTTCACCAGCGAACAAACACACACAGGAACGGCTCCATTAGAGGTTTGTCAATGAGTCGTCCTTTAATTGAATTGACTTTAGATCCTGAAGGAGCTTCCTGGTGTCACAGTTTCACTCAGAGAAGATTCACTCATCACATCTCAATCCAAGGTGTGTTGGGACTTTTACTACACACAAACACACATCACTTTAATGTAGATAATCACCAAACTATGGTTTTAACAACAATATTATGAAATGAAAAGATCTTTTAGTTCTCCATCTGCATTTTGGATCAGACATTTTTTAACTCGTGTGGGGTTAAAGGTTAAAGTCCCTCTTGTTCTGCAGTGTCAGAAGGTTTTGAACAGAAAGTGAATGAAGCCTCAGTCAAGTGAAGGAGAGAAGCTGCTGGTCCCAGATCTGCTAATGAAGCGCTAACGACTTTGACTTTCAGGTGGAATCAATGAAACGGCCGCTGAGTGAATGCTAACATCGGCCCATTCACCGCCTTTGTTCTTTAGCTCATTAATGCTAATCTGGCTGTTTGGAGACGGAGGCTACGTAAACAAACCATGAGGTGGAGCGGATTGCATTAACGTGTGTGTGTGTGTGTGTGTGTGTGTGTGTGTGTGTGTGTGTCACAATCACCACTGAGCACACACATCACACTGTCCTCATTGAGCTGGGTTGTGGTCGAGGTTCGGCCAGTAGTGGTTATGGGATTAGAATAAAGCCTCCAGGAAATTAATACACGTCTATGTCATGTCCCCAAAGTGGCAACATGTGTCACATGTAAAAATAGCACACACAAAATACATGCACACGGTTTACAGTCCGTGTTTTGGTTGTAAAACTAATTTTGGCTTAATCTGAACCTTAATCCTTGTGATCAGTTTGTCAATATATTTACTTTCTTGTGTTTTTATTCATCTGTCACGTGCAAAACAATCCAGTTGATTGTCAAAATAAGAGTTTTAAGATCACAGAGCTCATCTCTTGTCTTGCAGCATGTGCACTTTTAACTTTACTTTCAGAAACCAGGTATTTCAATGCAAAAAAGTTTAAAATAATTGTTTTATTCCAGAGACATTTAACTTTACATCGTCAGCAGCTCTACAACAGATCCAGAACTGAGCTCAGTGAATCCAGATTCTCTCATCATGCACCTGCAACACAACAACACACAGAACAATATAAAGCTCAACTAACTTTTAACTTTCCAGCAATTTATTCAAAACCATTTATTTGTTTCAATAGATTAATTTGCTTAAAATTATTTTTTTTTGTACTCTATCTATTTACAAGACTTTCAATCTTGGTCTTGTTTTTCGCTGTTTGGTAAATTTGACTGTTTCTTATTTTCTGTTCTCTTTCTTTAATGAATTCATGAGTTAAAGTTTGAATGAATGAATCAAAGTTAAACATGAAGGAGTGATCTGATAAGATTCAGGATCTTCATCATTTTAGTTAATGAATAATCTAAATTCAATTTAATTTATTTCAGTAGAAGAAGTCGATTTCTATTAGAAACAGGTTGAAGGTTTGTGTACTTTGGAAAAATGTGTTTTTTTGGACTCAAACATTTAGAAATGTTTTGTTTTTGCAGTGAGGAAGTAAAAACATGAAGCGTCACACACTTCAGCTCATGAAGACGACAACACTGTGACAGATCACAATCAAATCTTACATTTGAATATTTAACTCAAACAGTGAGTTTGAGTTATTCTTACAGTGGATTCATCTCTATATCAAACAGCAGTGTCAGAGGTCGAGGGTCAAAGTCACAGCGTCCCAACAGAAGTCCTCACAGGAGTTTCCTCACAGCGGCGGGCGACCTCTAATGATGATGGACGCTGCTGTTGTGGAGAATCGCAGCTTTGTTCCAGGTGACATTCCTGCCAGTCACATGGGCTGCGTCCGCCAGCCTCCTCTCTCCATGACAAAGAGCCGGGTCACCTGACGCCCCGGCTTCACCCGCTTCACTCAGCAGCCTCCCAGCTAAAGTAAACAAACTGTTAATTCAGGATAATTCACCATAACCTATAGCCCGGCCATATAAATTCCTCCAGCTCCCTCCCTCTGCCCCCCCCCCCCCCCCCCCTTTCCTTCCCTTTCTCCCTTTCTCCTCTCGACCTGGATGATTAGCCTGGAGGACGTCACCAGCACAAAGTCCTCAGATATTAAAATAACACGTTAATCACGGAGGATTTATTCGGTGCAGGAGCCAGAAACTCTCAGGGAAGAATTATTGAGATCAAAACCTGCTCTGATTATTTTCTGGAACATTTAGCAGAGAGTTCATAGAGTGGATTTACAAACATGAAACACCAGAAGCACGTTAATGACTCTTCAGAGCGATGAGAGGTTTCTTCTTTGAGCCATGTGTGCACAAAGTGAGACATCGATGAAGCAGATGGTTCTGATCCTCGGGATGATTTTTTAGTTTGGTGCCAAATTTCACTTTATTCAAAACATTTGTTACTTTTAAAAACTAGTGATGTTCCCATTAAGCTTTGTTTGTGATGATCTGTTGCTGAAGCTCCTGAAGCGATGCTCCTCAGACTCTTCTGTTCATTCCTCCTCTTCTCTGTCGGGTGCTTTTATTTTTCCATCATTTACGAGATGCCTGTCCCATGAAAGGTAAAGATCATGTCACAGCTTTTTAACCTGAGCTGGACTTTCAGTTAGAAAACGTCAACCTGCCAACAAACCAATCCAAGATGCTGAATATGGAGAAAAGACACCTGCAGCACCAGCAGCACATCTGCAGTGGATTAGACTGGTGGAGGTCACTCTTACTGGTCCCACTGGAATCATATCTGTCGAAAGAAGGAATTTGTGCTCTTCTCATTTCGTTGTTGATGTCGTGCAACAAGTTTTTCTGTTTTCCCACAGGATTGTTTTGGGCTTTTTTTTTTAATCAGCCGTTTATAAATCACGCTCCGAGCCACAGCAGCTGGAGAAAGATCCAGATCCTGATGGCAGCCGGTGCTGAAGAGGTCAAAGGTCACACTGATACATTTTTCCTTGTGTGTCATGTTTATATTTTACAGGTTTAAAAAAAAAAATCAGTTTGTTTGCTTTTACTTTTCTGTTGCATAACCGCTGTGACCTCGTGTCACAGGAAAGTTACGCCTCAGATAATCACGTGAAATTGTGGTTTTCTAGAGAAACTCCTCATCCCTCCTCTTTCTCCTCCTCAGAGTGAATGGGATCATTCATCCTCTTATCAGGTGAGTGCCCCCCCACCTCTCCCTCTCTCTCCCGGGCCTTTGTCCTCCCCGACAATGGGGCGATCAGGGGTGAGGGAGGTATGAAGGGGTGAAGGGGCAGTAAAAAGGAAAGAAAAAGAAAGGTGGTGTTGATCCCTCGTTCTTTACGGAGAGGTGGTTCAGGTAAATAGGGGCCTTTTACTCCTCTTTGCTTTGTTGCAGCTTCGGGAGCACAATGAAGGGGTTTGTGTGAGTGTGTGAGTGTGTGTGAGTGTGTGAGTGTGTGTGTGTGTGTGTGTGTGTGTGTGTGACAGACCCCACCTATTCCAGGTCACCTCTCACATGTGAATTAAAGCTCAAAGAAAGTTTGCAAAAGGAAAATTTAAATAGATTTTCAGTTGAAGGTTCAAAGTGCAGGATTCCAGCACCGCAGCTTTGAGTTGAGTTTAACTTTCCAGCACCGCAGCTTTGAGTTGAGTTTAACTCTGGTGACCTTTGACCCCGAGACGTTCACCTTGTGTGTCCGAGCCCTTACAACACAACTCTGTTATTTAAGAGAGCCCACTGGTGTTCCTGGATCAGACTGGAGAGGCAACACTGACTTGATTAGAATAAGAAAGTCTTTATTTATAATAGAAGGTAATAATAATTAATATCCCCTGACATCGATATGACACATAAAGTTGAAACTGATCAAGTGAGGAAGACGAGTTCAGCATCTGCAGTAGAAATCACTATTTTTAACATTTTAAGAAAACATGTGAAATATCAAATTGACATATTCAATGATAAATTATCCATCAATGTGTTACAGATCATTCTTAAAGAGGCAATGTTGTCCATTAAACATTCTATTTCCCTCTAATCATTTGTTTTGCATCTGTTTATTTTTCTTTCTCTCTTCTTTGAGTTTGAACACAAAGCTCCACACTCCTCCTCTGGTCCAGCCTGAGGTGAAAGCTCTGCTGTGAACCAGGGGGGCTCGGAGCTGTCAGCGCCCCAGGGAAGAGCTCTGACTGCTGGGGGAGAGAGTCACCTGCCTCCCCCCCCCCCCCCCCGCCCCCTGGCTCCTCTGGGGGAGATCAGAGCGCTGAGAGTGGGAGGTGAGGACAGAGGTCTCACTACGCAGCTCCACACAAACAACTTTATTCCAACGTTAAAACGCAGAAGATGGAATTTAATCCACGTGTTTTACCTCGAGCTGAGATCCTCAACATCACAAGAGGCAAAAAAGTGGAGAGGTCAAAGGTCACACACCCACAACCGCTCAGCCATGGGCTCCCACGGGGGGGTTTTCAAGTTGTGGGAAAATGTGCTGCACAATTACACATTCTGATGCTGTTAGAATTTAAATTGAATTAAAAGCATGAGGATAATATTACGTTACACAAAAAAGGTGTATCAGTCATTTCACGAGACAAATGTTGTGTCGCAGGGACAGGGAAAGAGTGACAGTATGGAGGTATGTGTGTGTGTGTGTGTGTGTGTGTGTGTCTGTGTGTGTGTGTGAGAGAGAGAGAGAGCTCTGAAAGGGAAAGGCTCCATTAAAGCTCACCTGTTCTGACCCCTGCAGGTATGTTCCCTTCCTTTCATTCATTCATTCTTTCATTCACTCACCCTCCCTTCCTCCCTCCATCAGCGGCCCGGGGCGGCGCTTTGAACTCACAACTGCTCCTCTGTGTGTTAGTGTGTCTGTGTGTGTGTGTGTGAGAGTGTGTGTGTGTGTTTCATGAGAAAGGGGAAAACAGAGCGAGACACTGATGAAGAAGACGAGAACACACTGTTTCCTTTTTTTAAATATTGAACAAACTTAATGTGTGTGTGTGCGTGTGAAGGTTTAAATTATTATAATGTTTTGCCTCAGGTGCTGGCCGACCATTGTTCCCAGTTAATGAATCTAGTATGGATGCACAGGAGCTTTGTGTGTTTGTGTGTGTGTGTGTGTGTGTGTAGTGGAGGTAACATCCCTGGCAGCAACAAAGATCTTATCTCAGCCTTTGTCCAGCCAGCTAAAAGGTGTGTGTGTGTGTGTGTGTGTGTGTGTGTTTACATCAGACTGTGTCCACTCTCATGCCGATAAATCAGAAATCTTTGTTTACATGTCGGATCCTCGGTCCACACGCAGACGACATCATTGCTCACGAGTCGTCCACACGCAGACGAACACGGGACACGACACCATGAACACGCTGCCGAGGCAGAAATCTGCACGTCAAGGAAACAGAAACACAAGTTGTTGTTGTCTGCTCAATGCGTGTGTCAGTGTCTGTGTACGTGTGTGTGTGTGTGTGTGTGTTTAGTTTTGCACGCATGTCTCTGCACAATCCCCCCAGATCTCTTTATCACTGATCTGTGATGAAGTGAAAACCGAACCTCCAGGAAGACGCCATTAGAAGCTAAGACGGGGGCGTGTGAGGTCACACCTGTCCATCCTAAATGGATCCATCCTTCCCATCAACCCCCTGTGATTATTAATCACCTCCACGGAAGCTGCACACACACACACACACACACACACACACAGAGACACACACGCGCGTTGTGTTTCAGGAGAACAGGTTGAAGGATGGACGGGGGGGGGGGGGGGGGGGTTGTCTAAACAAGACAGTGAATGAAGAGGGGAAGACGTTAATGTGCGGAAGTTCACTGTGGTGTTGTGTGTGTGTGTGCGTACAGATCAGTGTGTGTGTGTGTTTTTGTGTGTGTTTGTTCCAGCTCATTGTTTTGAGGAACAATTGGAGATTTGAGAGTTAGAACATTTTAATAAAGGTAAAACATTTCCAACAGAATCTGTGTGATCGGCCTGTCGCTGCTGTTCAGACACCTGATGAGTGCTCTGCCAGTGTGTGTGTGTCTGTGTGTGTGTGTGTGTGTGTGTGTGTGTGTGCTCAGGGCTGAGGTGTGCTGTCCCTCCATTCTTATGTTAACATGGATTACTGCTGTGTCCTCCCTGCTGACAGTCCATTGTAGAACCCAATCCGCTCAGTGGGGTTGTGTCTACACCACCCAGCAGGAGTGACTGGGTGTGTGTGTGTGTGTGTGTGTGTGTGTGTTTGTGTGTGTTACCTGGCTGGTGTCAGACACTGATGTTGCCGACACAAAGTGTGCGTGTGCAGAGTTTATGAAACTGAGTGATGAGGAAATAGAAAGAACAAACTGAAATTTAACTGTAAAATAGACAAAGTGACGCAACAAGAAAATTATGAAATATATAAAAATGTGAGAAGAAGGCGACAGAGGTTTTCTAATTAATGGACGAGGAGATGAAAACAGTCTGAAAGGAAAGAAAATCAAGTTTCCATTAGAGTAAAGAAATCAAGTTGCAAAGTTTCTGGAAAATGAAATATGAGTGAGGTGCAAACCTGGTCTCAATCTGTTTTTAAATAAAGTTTTAACATGAATTATGTCTCAGTAAAACAGTAATTTGATCAATATTTAAAAGCACTTTCACAGGAAACAGCAGAGGAAGAGAAATTCAGGCATCGATGTGGACGAGGACGAGTCAGGACCAGCCTATGGGACGTGGACGGTTGGACACTCACACAGAGACGTCCCCTGATGTGGCTGCTAGGTCATTTTTATTATATTCCACATATCTGGTTTAACTCTGGGAAACCTGGATATCCAAATTACTATTTTATACAGATTCTGATGTCGGAAACAGACAGAAACATGAAATACAAGGACTGAATAAAAAGTTTGTTAGTATTAGAACTTGTCTTCTAGAGAAGAAGTTTAAACATTATTCTGTTATGATCCTGAAACAACTTGAAAACACGTTGTGGACTCAAGTTGTCTGATTTAATCCAGTTTGGTCAAAGAGGAGATGAATGAGAAATATCAGGAGAGAGAAGCAGAGGAGGTGAAACTCCCCCCCCCCCCCCCCCCCCCTCTCTGTCTGTTTTATGAGTGTGTGTCTCTGTTCTGTTTACATGTTAAAAGCTCTTTAATAAGAAGCTGCGGGGGAAGCAGGCGGACGGGAACCTTTCATCTCAACCTGTCCTGTCACACCCAGGGGTGGGGGGGGGACCTTATTTATGGCTGCACGCAGGTTGGTTGTTTGTGTGGAGCACTCACGCAGTCGTCTAATTCAGACTGGAGACTCCAGAGCAGTAATCTATTACAGATTACTGATTACCTGCTGGTAGGAACACAAGTGGAGAAGTGGAGATCTGCACGATTCATTCATCTGCTGGTGCTTCGGTGGATTTATTCTTTTACTCGCTGACTCGTTTATTAAATATTAGATTCGTTCACTCACACATTTAAAATTAGGAGATGTGATCACTGTCAGGAACAGGGAGGATCCCCCTCAAAGAAAAAACACACAACTACGTTTTCATTTGAAAACACACAACTCTGGTGCAGACACAACTCTGGAGTTTTAGAGACGCTTCAACGGAGAAGTTTGAAAATTCGCTGATTTCAAACTTAGGTTATGGGTCAGCTGTTGTTCACTGTGGCTGAAAGAACACATGGAGGAAACCAGATGTTTTCTGAATGATCTTTTTACACCAACACTCTCATGCCCAGTGTGTGTGAGTGGTCACATGGTGTTGAAGGTGTGTTAGTATGGATGGAGATGAAAACTGAGACCGAGACAAAACACTCTAGGATTCAGAGATCAACAAAATCACTGGGATTCCCACTGCTTAATTGTGGGTCTGTGTATGTGTGTCTGTGTGTGTGTCTGTGTGTGTCCACATCAGAAGCAAACCCTCCACGATTTACGACCCCGGACCTTCACCTGTCAGGTCCCCCTGCCGGTCCGTCTCCGAGCCGGGTGGAGCTCCGAGCCGGGTGGAGCTCCGAGCCGGGTGGAGCTCCGCAGCGGCACAGCACACGTAATCAGATTAAAGTAATCTGATTACAACAACTGGAAGCCGTCAGCTTTAACTGCTAAAACAACAAGAGCCGCTTCCTTCACCATTGTGTTGTCGTGGTTCACACTAACACCGCCTCAGTACACACTGACATTGTGTGAGTACACAGGGAAAATCCTTCAGGTCGCACTGTACCTGCAGGTTGAGAACAGGAACACACTCAGACACACACAATGACACCAAACTGTGTGGTTAGGATGTCATAAACTTATTATATCATGATGACTTTCACACACTTTAAGGATTTATGAAGATCAAAGGTCACTGCAGCTTCCTGACAAACTGGGGAAACAATAAATTTCCACTGGAAACACTGAGACACCAGAGATTTAGTTAACGTGCAGTTTATCAAGATCATAAAGTCAAACTATCAGTTCATGTGGTTATTAACTCACCTCATGGAGAAAACTGTGAACTGGGGGGAAACCAGTGCAGACAGGTTCATACACGAGGACCAGCC
Organism: Pleuronectes platessa; assembly: GCF_947347685.1. NCBI lineage: Eukaryota > Metazoa > Chordata > Actinopteri > Pleuronectiformes > Pleuronectidae > Pleuronectes > Pleuronectes platessa. The sequence continues at coordinate 1,486,480 of NC_070635.1, forward strand.
AGCACCTGACTTCATACTGGGACGGACTCTTTTCTGTCTTTATAGAAGCAAACACTCAGGACATTGTTTAAAAGGTTCTATATTTAGCTGTAAAGACAGGATGTGATGATCAGTGACTTCCAGCAGGAAGAAGGTCAACTTTTAGAACTGTGGTTAAAAACATATAAATCAATTTAAACCTGTCTGCATCTTAGAAATGTTGTTTTTTATTAAAACGTTGTAAAATCTGATCAGAATCAGAATCAGAATGTATTTATTGCCAAGTAGGTTTACACCTAAGAGGAATTTGCTCTGGTTATTGGTTTATACAATTTACATAGAAACATAAAAACATACAAACACAATAAATACAACACACATAAGAAAAGCAATAAAAAGAAACAATATGTATTTACTCACTATTTACTTCTTATTTACTCCCTTTTTCTAATATTTATAGAAAGTAACATTCATTAAAACATAAAGATATCTAAATAAAATATATATAATAGATAAAAGATATAAAAAGTGAAGTAAAAGTGAAATGTAAAAAGTGACAGTGTCAGATTGCAATATGCAATGTAATGCAGTATAATATAATAAAATATAATGTGATGAGCCTCTTCTGAATGTGAATGTTCCTCTTGTGATTCTAGTCTCAACTGGAACCAGTAAACCAGCAGTTACCAGTTTATCACCAGTTCATCATCAGTTTATTAAGCATGTACTGAGGATGATGGTGATTGATAAACACATGACAGACAACAGGTTTTGTTCACCACTGTGGAATGAAGCCAGTGGTTAAACTGACTAACACTCGTTCACAAGCTGCTCTGGGAACAGTGGAGGTGTGATTTATCACGTCCTCTGTGGCCGGGCTGCGACCAATCAGCTGACAGAGCTTCACACGCTCAGGTCCCCACTTCCTGATTCTCTCTGAGAACACGTCCAACCTCCCTCGGCTGTGATTCTACACAGGACCAATCAGAGACGAGTGATTATCTGAGATCGCTCATCAGAACCCAATCAGCCGTGATGACCACGTGGGAATCAGATGAGATCAAATGTGACCTCACGTGTCGCTGGTCATGTGATCATCCTGCTGAAGTTAACACATAAACAAAATCACACAATTTACAAATATTATTCAACATCAACAAAACTCTTATCAGGATTTACGTTTTTTCCAGAAGTGACCTTGAGTGAAGCCGTTGTCGTCCTGCGACTAAAGAGCAACTTGAATATGATCTGAGTTGTGTTGTCTTCACGTGTCACAAGTGACACGTGAAGACAACACACAAGTGACACACAAACGTGCACAAACATGCACGTGTGGACATTTGTCTTTTTTTGTCCTCGGACACTTTCGCGTTCTGATCCGAGGCCAACGAGCAACGAGCTGGTCGCACACTTTCCCTTGTGAGGCGAGACCGACTCTGAACTGTTCACCTGGCTGTCACAAAGAGACACACACACACACAGACGCACACACGTACACACGTACACACACAGACACAGATATACACACACAGAGACACACAGAGACACACACACACACAAAGACAAAGACACATTACATAGACCACCTGCTCTGAACCATCACAGACAGACACACAACCTAACCTGCAGTAAATCTTCCCTGACAGAACACACACTCACAGACACGCACACACAGACACACACACACACACAGACAAAGGACTGTAGATCTTCTCTTTTCTCTCGTTCAGAGTTTTCGTCTTAAAGCTGCAGTGAAATGAAAGAACACACGTAACTTGTGTAAAACAACAATGTTACACAAACACACCAAACAAGAGGAAACTCATCAAATAGCTGATGATCTGATTGTTCCTGTGTCACGTGACATCATCTTGTTATTAGAGCAGAGTTGAGGAAGCAAACATTTGATTCCCCTTCTCACTCGGACAGATTCTGACTTCCAGGTTTTTCACTTTTCCCAAACTGTGATGTGTGAAGTGGTTGTGTGGCCCTGTGGCGTTGTTACCGTCACTCCAAACGTGTTGTGATTGACAGCTGACCCCCCCCCCCCCCCATCCCACCCCTGCAGTGTTGTCCTCTCCCTCTGTGGTCCTGCAGCACCCGACAAACACTACTTCACACTTGAAACGCTCATCGCTCATCATTTCTCGATGCTCTTCTTGCTGCAGGTTGTGTTTGTGCATTTTGTCTTTGGACCAGTGTGAAATGGGGAAAGAGAGAAAAGAGGAAGAACCAGTGGACGATGCACGAGGAGTCACTCTGTGTGTTTAATTTGATTCTGTAACTTTATCTTATATTAAACTTCATTAACCACAAAGCAGCGGATCAATAAATTCTCAGACGAATGCACAGACGCACAAAAGCACCAGTTTGTCACCAGTTAGTGTCGCTGGATTCCTGACTGTGAAAACATGAACACACACACACACACACACACACACACACACACACACACACACACAGGAGTTGACAACGACACCGGTGTGCCACGCTGTGCAGCCTGCTGTCGCCGGCCGGGTGGCCTGACGGTTACACTGAGGCTCTCGTGACAGAGACTTCTGATCCCAGCAGGGCGTCGAGCTGCAGAACCCTCTGAGGGGGAAAGTGCTGGTTTGAAGGAGAGCGCCATCTACGGCTGGAGAAACACACTGCACCACGCACACAGATGATATTCTGATATTAATGACCAATCTGACACAGACACCGAAAGCAAAAAGGATTAATTCTTCTACTTTGGTGTCATTTGTTTCATATTTTTCAGGTTTTGCATGATTAGTTATTTCCTTTCTTCAAATTAAATTAATTATTGTTGGGTTTTCGTCTATATGTCGTTTGGACGAGAGGAAAATACCTGTTTTAAAAAATGTCTGTGGACTAACTGGTTGATTTCTTATTCAAGTAAATAGTTCTTAAACAGTTTCCACAGCTGTTAAAAGTCTTATTATAATTGATGCTTTTTATATATATATTAGTGGCACTATCACCAATCTCTGCACCTTAGCACCGCACGTGCCCATAACTCTGGTACTGTATATATTTTGTTCCATTTTGTTCCATATTGTTGTTTTATGTTGTTTTTATATTGTTGTTTCTATATTGTGGTTTTATGTTCAGTGCACCAATGAACAACACCAAGGCAATTTCCTGTATGTGCAATCATAATTCTGATTCTGATTCTGATTCTGATTCTGATTCTGATGCTTTTCAAGCCTCGAGCTCCTGAAGTCAACATCGACTTCTCAACGACTGAACAAACATTTCAACCTGAAGATTTATGATGAAACTTGAAACCTTTCCTTCGCACGCAGATCTATAGAGGCGAATTAAAGAGCACCCGATGACACCGACACCCTCACTTGAATAAATGAAAGAAATTTAAAACGGCCCTTTGTCCTGACTCCACGTGGAATGCGGCCTCGGCAGGGACCACATGTCGCGGTGATAATCGGCCCTGGAAGTGGTGCCGCATGGCGTCGGCCTTAAAGAGCCGGGGTTCAAATCTTCTGCCGGCTCATCTCTCTTCCCCCCCACGGCCGACAACTGTGCTCCAATCTGACGGAGAGCTCGGCCTGTGCTGACATTCCTCACATTGTTGAGATGGAAAAGGTATAGTGTGCGCTGTCTAAATACACACACACACACGCACACAGACACACACACCCACACACACGTGGCCCTCTGCTTGTCTTGCTGTTCCACCTGGGGTCCCCTGCAGCCTTGAGGGGCTTAAGGAGCAGAAACACACACCCTCGCTTTAAAATAGCCGCCGTCTTCCCCCTGTCCGTGTCCCTGTCTGTGTTGTGATAAGGCGTGTGTCCAAGATGTCCCCACTCACACACACACACTCCCTCTGATCCCCCACGAGGTGTGGAGCGGCGGCCTGAACAAGCACCGTGTGGAGGGGCCAGCGTCCAGCCTGTGGCTGCAGGAATGTCAGGATGTCATTTACAGTAACACACACACACACAGACACACACACAGACACACACACACGCACAGAGCAACCTGAACCAGCATTGTCCTGCTGCGGTGACAAGACACTGACAGCTGCCGAGAAAATAAGAGAAAGGAGAAGAGGAGGAGAGAGGGATGGAGAGAAGAAGAGAGGAAGAGGTGAAACCGGAGTCGCTCGCGGATTCAACTCCAATTTAGGAAATGAACCGAGGGAGAAGACACAGGATACATTTATGGAAACTATTGTTAGTGTAGAGGAAGATTAGAGATCGTACATCAACTTCACGAGGAAGTTTTGAAACATGTTTGTGAATCTCTGGAGAAGTGACGCCTGGATCGGAATGAAACAAAACAATTTCCCTCTAAATACGATTAATTTAAGCTTCTGGTATTTCAACATTTTCCATTTTTCATAAGGAAAAGCAAGAATGAGAATAGAATTAAAACCAACTTCAGGAAATGAAGTGTGAACCTGAGAATCGGAGACGCTGAGATGTAAAGTTTCCATCAGTGACTCATCAGCAGGTTTAAAGTCACTCATGATCATAACTACACATTTCAATAACCTCCACTGATGAGTCTGACCAAAGAACGAGTATGGAAGGGGAGTGGGCGTCCCGGGGGGAGAGTTAGAGACGGAGAGAAGGAGTGAGGGAGGCTTAGAGAAAGAGAGAGGGGGATTAAAGATGGAGAGGGGCAGAGGACGGATTAGAGAAGCAGGACGAAGGAGTTGAGTTTCACAGCTCGAGGTGTCAGACCTGAATATTTAATGTCGGACTTTTCTCTTGTTTCCTTTCACATTAATTTACTCATCTGCTCTTATTTCACTCCGCCCCCCTCGGGTCAGTTTACACAGAGGCTGATGGAGCAGCTGATCCTGGACCAGATAGAGAAAAACCAGTGAGGACGTCAGGTGGTTTTATCTGTTGCGTGTCGGTACCAGAATGGAATCTTCACTGGTCCATCCTCTCCCAGTTTGATTCAAAGATGAATCCTCTAGTTGAAGCAGCTTGGAACCAATGACCCTTCAGGAACTGGAACTTGATCTGCTCTCATCACCTGAACTCCTGATGTTTGATCTCATGGACTCACTCTGACGTTCTCCACACACTTCAGAAGAAGTTCACAGGAAGTCTGGAGAATCTGAGTCTTTATTTAAGGTCAATCTCAAGACTTCAGGAAAAAACTAAAACAATTAAAGACACAGAAAGAGGGACGTTGGCTCTTAGCCTGAATCACGAAGCAGGTTCCACATGTGTTCTAGACCGAGGAGGAGAAGTCTGCAGATCCTCCGCAGGTTAGAATCTGTTGTTGCAGCAGCTTCACGTCCACTTCTGTTGTTTCACTTTGTGCCTCAGGGAGACTGTGCAACACACACACACACACACACAGACACACACACACACTAACACACAGTTGAAGAGGATCTTTGTGAGGACACAGGCCTGTATCTCATGTGAAATCAACTATGAGCTGAGTGAAGACTGAGGCATGCTACACTTTGAAGTCACTCATACATGCACACACACACACACACACAATATGAACACGTGTATGTCACACACACACACACAAACACTCACACACACACGCACACAGACTAAAAAGAGTATTAAATGTGTTCATGTGTGCACGTTCTGTTTGCATAAATAAAATCCAGACTTTCCCAAACATGGACGCTCAGATCAGTGGCAGTTGTGTGTTTGTGTGTGTGTGTGTGTGTGTGTGTGTGTGTGTGAATCTTTAGTTCCTCATGTTACACCGAAGTCTTTTATCTGTGACCCAGAGAGAGGGAGAGTATTGGGAGCATCGTGTTGGTAACAGACATAAAAGATGAGATGATGAGAGAGGAGTGTCTGTGTGTGTGTGTGTCTGTGTTTGTGTGTCTGTGTCTATGTGTGTGTGTGTTACATTCAGTCTTTTGAACGTTAATAAATACAGAGAGTGAGTGTTTGTGTCTTTCACACAAAGAAGAGTACGGTGGCCCAGAGGCTCAAATGAATGAAAACAGGTTTTTCTTCAGGTTCAAATCGACTCTTTGCATTAATCTGATTTTTCTTCATCAACATGTTTATGAGGAAGTTAGTTTCCATGTTTTGAGCAGAAGATGAAATTTTGATCCTCACAGATTTCTCCCTTGTGATTGTTGGTTGTGTCACCAGGTCTGAAGTGAACTCTGTCCACGTGTGTGTGTGTTCAAACAGTTTGGACACAACCCGGTCGCACACAAGCGTCTGTGTGGCTTTCAGTTCCCTGCTCGGGACGGGGGGGACACGTGCACACTCACTCACACACCCACACACACACACACAAAAAAAACATACATTGGGCAACACAACTTTCAGCTGTTTCTCAGTAACAGACGCTTCTCACACAAACACATGTAAACACAGACTGTGTGTGGGTTTAATGCTGCGGCTGCGTTTGCTCAATAACTAATGTGTAACTGTTTTTTAGCTTTTATAACACCTGATGCACATTTCATTTCTTATTTATATGTCTGATAAGTGTAAAACTATATTTCTTATACGGCGTGTGTTTGTGTGTGTGTGTGTGTGTGTGTGTGTGTGTGTGTGTGTGTGTGTGTGTGTGTGTGTGTGTGTGTGTGTGCGGCTTGTGCGCATGTTTGGTGACTACAAAATGAATGTGCACAATAAGGACGTCAGTGGTAAACTCGGTTCTTTCCACTTCTATATATTAGTCAGTCTGACCCCTGAGAAAGACAGAAGTGTGTTTATATATCGCTCTGTGTGTGTGTGTGTGTTTTTGTGTGTGTGTGTGTGTGTGCGTGTGCGTGTGCATGCACTTGTTTGTATTTATTAGTCACCATCTGACCGTCGGCGCTCGGCTCAGACTCGTCTGAGATCAGTCACCAGAGGAACATACGAGTGAAAAACTCCAAATGTCGACATGGGCAGTTTGTTGATCCGCGGCGCTGCGTCATCCGCAGACAGAGAGCATGATGGGAAAAGTCCGGAGAGCTCTGCAGAATATTCATGAGTCACAGCTCAAATCAAAACGTAATTAAAAGTTGTGTCAGAATCTCTGAGGAGTTTGATTATAAGTGGGTCAGAGACCAGGGAAATGTTCTGTAGTTTTTATTCAATTCAAAGAAATATTTCAACGATAAAGAGTTTTCAAAGTTGTTCATTATTTGCACCATTAGAAATATTCAAACGTTTTTAATGTGAGGAGAAATGAGAAACCTGTAGTTTAATTTGGTTTTAGCAACAGACAAGAATTACATTTAATAAGGTTAAAGTGATATATGAGTAGAATATAGAAAGTCAGTGTAAAGACAGAGAGAAGATAAAGAGCTAAAGTCTGATTAACATCAAACTGAATTGTGTGTTTATAATCTGTGGTTATAGTCGATATTTGACTCAAAGAGAAGAGTGCGTCACCGACCGGATGTTGTGTCTGGAGCAGAAACATCATCAGTTTGTGTTGTGACGAACGTTTGTGTGATGTTTGTGCAAAATCTAATGAAAACAAACTCCACCAGCTGTTTGTTTGTCTCTTTGTGTGTTTAACATCCAGAGTTAAACCTGAAGTGAGCCTGATAACCACCGACCAACTCATCACAGACACATTTATTCAATTCCATTCCAACCAGTTTGTTTTTTCCAATATTTGTTTCACTCTGATTCATTTGATCTGAATTTAATGTTGTATATGTTTTTATAATGGAGTCAAATTAAGGAACAAAGGAGGAGAGGGAGAAACAGGAGCTTCAGCTTCCGACCGACACGCCCTCTCACATCTACGCCTCCACGCTTTACTGGAGACGCTGACCACAACAGATGGGACCCCCCCAACACACACACACACACACACACACACACACACTAACGATGCCAGCACATGTTACCTCTTTTTGAATCGCTTTAAACCCTCATTGCCACAGTCAGTTAGTGTGTCTGAGTAGATTAATCAGCTCTGTACACACACACGCACACACACACACACACACACACACACACGCACACACTCTTACATAAGCCCTATTGTTCCGATTGGTCACAGAACTGGAAGATGAACCAGCAGCATGTCCTCTCTCTGTGTTTGTTGTTGTTTGTTTGTTGTTGTTTGTTTCCACCGACCTTCTCACCGTGAACCGGTGACGTGTTTGCCGACGTCATCACGGGACTTGAACTTCATGTCACTGTGGTGGAGGTGGAGCGTCCGGAGGAGGAAGTGGGATTATTGGAGCAAAAAAAAAAAAAAAAACTGAAACGCACATGTGACGGTGAGGCCATTAAAGTGGATATTAATAACTGCAGCCACGTTTTAAAGAAAGAGCTTTGAAGCTTCGGTCCGATATGAAAACCTGCCTCTCGTTAGGATGCAGGTGCAGATGGAGGAGTCAACGTTTCAGATTCAACTTCATGTTCATTGTTTTATTCAACATGTGACGTTCGGGCTGAGCTGCACAGTTTGTGATCACAATTATCAAAACACTCAAGTTTAACTTAGAGGTTTTTAGGCTCTTTAGTATTTGACCTTTTTCTTTAACACCTTTTTTCCACCTTCCCCGGAAAAAAGAAATCGTGGAAGTGGCAATGTCAATAAAAATAAATCAAATAAATAAAGGATAAAAGTGTTTTTCAGAGATGAACAAAGGAAAATTAGATCTGTACATTATCTGGAGTTCATCTCTCAGATCTGAAGAAGCAGCAGAATCTGAATCAGAATCAGAATCAGAAAGGATTTATTACCAAGTAGGTTTACACCTACCTGGAATTTTCTTTGGTAAAAAACGTTGAACATAAAACATAAAAACCATTAAATACTTCACATAAGAAAGAAATAACTATATATAAAACAAACAAAACAAAAATAAATACAAGATATAAATGCAAAACAGGAGAGAATGAGGATGTGCAGGAGCTGATGTTTAAATTCTGCTGTGGGAAGAAGTCCCCCGAAAAATAAAAGATCTTGAATCTGAATTCATTCTAAATTTCTCCTGCGCGTCTTTCAACATGTTTGTGAATCAGAAATCCACATTTCTTCACAGATGCTTTGTCTCATACAGTAGTTATATCATCTGTCAGATGCATCAGTAGAAAACCCATTAAGTAAATCACTGTGACAGACGTGTGGACACTTCACCTCCGTCCTGATGCAACATCCTGTTTCCACCGAGACGCGGAGGAAATATCAAGAAACACAGATTCATTATGACTTCGCTCGAAATTCACAGGAATCAACGTGCAGCGTTTTACTCACCGTTATTCACACATGTTGCGTAACACGATTATTATATATGTAATTATATATATTATTATTATATATCATTATAAGTCTAATGAAGCTCCATTAAAAGAACCTCTGCCCACGTTTTGCAGGCACCACACTGAGCTGGTTTTAATCAGGTTTAGCAGCCGCAGCCTGTAAAGTGGCTCGCTCGCAGTGAAAGGGCTCAGTCAGCACTCAGACCACACACACACACACACACACACACACACACACACACACACACACACACACACACACACACACACACACACACGGACACACACCCTGACTTCCTCTGTTCGGGCCTCGTCTCTCTCTCTCTGTGTCTAAAGGAACGAGCGTAAACATTCACTTTCAACACACTTTCACTTCGTCTTCCTGCCCTGATGAGCAGAGATGGAGGGAGCATGTGAAAGAGGAATAAAGAGAAGAGACACAACAACATCACTTTTTTATTTCACCAGTTGGGACTTTTACCATTTCACATTTCAAGGGAGAAAAACAACATTTCTTTGGCTGAAATAAATAATAATAAAACCTGTGTGAACTTACATGTGTGTTAAGTTCTGTGTATTTCCATTGATTCTTCACTTCCTGTGACGGGTGGTGATATAAGATGGAATGATCCGATGAGTCACATTTGGACGTTGTATGAAACATGGACTCATCTTTTTTTCACCAACCTCTTGTGTCTAAATATCAATATTCATTTCATACAATAGGATTTCCATGTAGGTCGCACGTGTGAATGTAAATGTCTGAGTGAGAGAGAGAGAGTGTGCAGAGAGTCAGGAGAAGTCGATGTGAGATCACAGCAGGAGGTCCTCCACTGAGGTCACTGGGAGCGAGCGGGGGGGCTGGTGACGCCTCAAACACGAGACAGGCGGTTTTACGCAGCGTCGTGAAACACGTAGAAGACCTGGAAGAAGACGTGTAGAGGGTTTGTGGTGTGGTTGCATCCTTCTCCCTTTTTGAATAGTCCAGAAACTGGAACTGCAGGTTTCCACTTTGTGTTGACTTGAGTCACAATCAGCTTTTAAAACCCGGGAGCTGCAGGACAAGTTCTGGAAAATGTCCGGAGCGACTGACTCGGACAGTTTGCTGGTCTGAAATCAGTTCTCTCAAAGTGTATTTCCTCTCTCATCTCATCTTTAGGTGGAATCCACTCTGAGGGACATCGGCTTCAGGATGACAGGACCCCACACTCTGAAACGACAAAATGACAGTGCAGGGCATCAAACCCACGGGAGACTATACATACGAGTACAAATATACATCCAGAGGAGTCGCAGTGCGGTCGGTAAACAGTCAGAGGAACAATGAGAGTGGAGCAGTGACTGGAACAGGCAACCACACAATGAGATCCATATGTGAGCACAAGTCGCTCAGCATCAGAGACCAGAGCAAAGAAAAGATCTGAAGTGTTGATTTGATTATCAGGAACGTTTCTTACACGTTTTATTGTTTTCTAACTCGTGCAGAGAAAATTCTGTGAGCTCTTATTTTGAGTTAAAACTATGTTCAGTGTTTCCTGGAGTTTCTCTCAGTGATAAAAAGTCTCAAACAAGACTCATGGTTCAAAACATCCAAATGATAAATAAATAATCTCCTCTTATTATTTTATTTGCACCTAATTTCTGAGAACTACAGACGCAGACAGGAGTCTGTAGTTCTCAGAGTGAAAACACTTGTTGTGCAAAGACCTTTAATGTTGGAAAACTGCTGAGGAGAGAAAAGTAGAGGAAGTTAATAAACAAAATCTATATCTGATGATTTATAACCTAATTTAAGAAGCTGGATTACAGTCGATCTCACACGTTGGCACAAAGGACCAGAGCTTTACACACTAATAACTGAAAAACATAATTTTATACAAGATGAAGAGTTTCTCTCGTCTTGAGTCTTGAGTCATGTCAGTGGGAGGATTTGAATAAAGCACAAGAGGAACATCAGCACAGAGGTTCCAAGAAAATCAGAGACGCAGCTTCTGTAGAGTTCGTTTCAAAGTTCAGACAAAGTGAAGAAGGAAGAGAAACTTTTAACTTTCTATATTTTCATGCATTTATTTATTTATTTCCTTTTTTCTCTGACATTAAGACATGTTTAGGTTTTTATGCTGATTGCATGTGAAGCACTTTGAGATGGAGCAAACAACCGGTCTGAGGGGAAGTGACCCACAAACATTATGCAAAAGTGAAATGTGTTGATTGCGGCTCCGTGTGGCTGCAGGTTGGCCAACAGTGTGTTGAAAGTGAATGAAGACACAGCAGAGATGTGTGAAGGGCAACAGGAGCGGGGCTACGCACACACACACACACACACACACACACACACACAGACCCCACTTACACAAACGTAGCTCGGCCCCTCGCAGGAAATGGTTCCGTTGTCTGCGTGAGAAGAAGGAGGAACTCTTCTCAGTGACGTTATTCTCACGCAGACAAACTGAAATAACTCTGTTTCTTCTTTCGGGGCCTTTTCCTCCCCCCCCCCCACCCCCCCCCACACTCCGTCCTCCACAAAGTGCCACAGAAAGCAGAAGTGCTTTTCGAGGAGGCGTCAGTGACTCAACGTCTGTCGGTGCTGTCGAACATTTCTGCTGCGATTAGTCAGTGAGCGATCATCTTCTTTTCAAACTGGTACTTCTGCTGCTTCTCTGGAAAAACTCCGAAACCACAGAAGATGAATATTGCATTAAAAAACATTCTGCATGATACAGACTGTGAACGGTCTCATCTGTGCACCGGCTGATTAATGCTCGGCTAATTTTGCTAACTGTGCTAAACGAGCAAAGTGAAGTTAATCCCTGGTTAATGAGTCACTGATACGGCGAAGGCCTGATCTGCTAACTGCTAATCGAGCTAAACGCCGGAGTCATGCTAATCCGCTGGCGATGAGTCATTAGGGCGGCTTACGCCTTCGCTAACTGCTAATTGAGCGAGATGCTGAATTCATTGTAATCCTCAGTGAGGAGTGTTAATGAGTCATTGTGCGACGCTTCACACAAACAGCTTGAGTAAGAAACTCTCCTGCAGCTGCTGTGTGTGTGTGTGTGTGGGAGATAGTCTCAGATTGTGTGTGTGTGTGTGTGTGTCTGTGTGTCTGTGTGTGCATGTGTATTGTTGCAAGTTCTCTTTTTAAATATTTTAGTTTGAGCGTTTTGGTTCGGCTGCACAAATTAAGGGGCTGGAGAATCATTTATGGCCATAACTGCAGGCGACTGTGTGTGTGTGTGTGTGTGTGTCAGTGTGTGTGTGTGTGTGTGTGTGTGTGTGTGTGTGTGTGTGTGTGTGTGTGTGTGTGTGTGTGGGAGAGAGAATTGAGAAATGATCACCACAGATTACAGGCTTGATCAACATGAGTCACTCACTGATCACTTCTCATCAGCTGCAGTGACACTGGAACACACTCGGAGCCTCAGACTCTCATTTTCCCACCGAATCGTTTCATGTGCATTTCAAATCAGGACAGATTTGGAAAAATATAACTGGAAGTTTACATGAGACAGTTTTCTGATATGACCTGTGGATAAAGTTTGAAGAGTTGTATCCAGACTTTCAACCTTTCACACGTGCACAATGCAGATGTAGTTACACACTAGTGGACACACACATGTTTAACGACAGGTGACTTCCACACATGAACATTATTAAACAACTTATTTTCACACTCTCAGATGTGATTGGACCATTTTCCTCCAACAAAACACTGAGTCACCGCGTCAGAGGGACTTTCCACGAAGAAAACACCGTGTTCATGTTTCCAGTCTTTAACTTAACAACAGTGCAGCTCACAGCAGAGTGTGAGGAGGCCCGAGTGTGTGTGTCTGTGTGTGTGTGTGTGTGTGTGTGTGTGTGTGTGTGTGCAGCCTGTAAGACGGAGATCTGGGCAGTGACAGTGACTCTGAACAGGCGACATTTTGCAAGTCATCACTGAACCATCCGAGATCGATTTAACGTGTGTGTCCGTGTTGTAATCTGCGTTTCAGCGGACACACAAAAGTCCCTGGACGGTGCTACACACACCACGTGTCAGTCTCTCACTACTTTCTCCTTCTTCGGCCTCTCCGGCCGCTGCGGTTGCCAGATAAGACGGGAAAATCCCCCTTAAACGCAACCAGGCCGCTGATGGTAAAATGGCTCCCAGGCCGGGGCGAGGGGAGACGTGGAGGAAGCGGCGTGCGGCTCTTTGATGGCGGTGCCTCCGCGTGTGGCATGTATATGTCTGTCCGTGAGTGTATATATATGTTTCTGTGTGCGTGTGCCTGCAGCAGTGTGGGTGCACGTGAGCGTGGTGTCTGTGTGTGTGTTTGCACGCCTTGTTGTCTGTCATTCTGCCCGTGAGCGACCGCTGTTTACATACACAGGCCTGAGCAGGGGCGGCACTGTGTGTGTGACGGTGGGGGGGCCGGGGTGTCAGCCGTCATTGGGTTTCAGCGGTTACCCCCCAAACTTTTTATTTTCTGGGAGAAGTGGGCGATCGGTGGAGGGGGCGGGGGGCTGAGGGGGGGGACACACACACACACACACATTTGAACAGCACCAGTGTGTGTACGTGTGTGTGTGTGTGTGTGTGTGTGTGTGCGCACGTTCTGTTCTTTATGAGCCAGGAACAACCAGGAGGGGAGGAAGTAACGGGTGAGCGCGGGTGGGAAGAGAGTGGGTGAGGAAGTGACTGCCCCCCCCCCTGTACCCAACATGTACCCCCCCCCCCCCCCCTCCCCCCTCCCCTACCCTCGAAGTCCCCCCTAAAAAACACCCTCGCTCATCCACCGGAGGGAGTAGGAGGCTGCTGGACCACGGACCACCCAGAGAGACGGAGACAGACGGACATGACATCGACACATTCGAGATTTAATGAGCGGACGATTAAAAACAAACGGAGAGAGAGAGAGAAAGAAGATGTAGAAAAGGAAAGAAGGCGGTTGACAGAATAAGAAGAGAACCAGAAAGTCACCACATTTAAATTCTCTGGATCCAGGATTTTAATTTGCTCTGCTGCAAAATGCACACACTCATATTGTTTTAGGGTTAAAGATCAAACACACACACACAGACACACATTTTTCAGAATAAAAGTTTTGTCTCTTCAAGCTGCAGATCCTCAGTCTGTGTTTTGATTGACAGACCAGTGGGGACGATACCAGACCATCAACCCCAGTTAAAGTCAGTGTCACTGGTCAGTCGGAGCTCTGAGCACACATGGAGGACGTCACTCACACAGATCCACGGTGCAGTGACTGGTTTTGCAGAACTTCAGAGCAAAGGGAATAAAAAGCAAATTTTTCTTGAGACGTTCACAGAACAAAGTGGGCGTGGCCTTTTTTTAACTCCATCACACAATCACTTTGAACGAGTGACGACCAGATGTTCTCACTTTCCTCAAACATGATGTGTGGACCTTTGGGTCTGGATATTTTCTAGAGTTTGTGTTTGTCCTGTGGAGCAGCAGCAGGAGAAAGTCTGGATCAAACACAACAACAGGAGCACGAGGGGGGCGGAGCCTAGGTGGATCAGGATATGACGGATAACCCCCCCGCTGCAGAAATCACACGTTTCTCTTCACAGCTCATCTGACATCAGCTTCAGTTCTTTCCTCAAATCTGGTAGAAATATTCACTTGGACTCAAGGTTGAAATCACCGGATTTGTGCAGCCCAAGGTCAAAGGTCAAGGTCATGCAGGGCTCACAGAGTACATGGTTCGTGTTTTTCTTGAAGTTGAATGCTTCAGTGAATGTCTTAAAATCTTGTGCAAACTTTCACTTGAACTCAACAAAGAACTGATTCGATTTTTGGACCTGGAGGTCAAAGGTCAAGGTCACAATGACCTGATATTAATGTGTTTTGATGTTAAAGGGACATTGAGGAGGCAGTGGTGAAGGAGGCAGCGGTGAAGGAGGCAGCGGGGAAGGAGGCAGCGGTGGAGGAGGAGGCAGCGATGAAGGAGGCAGCGGTGGAGGAGGCAGCGGAGGAGGAGGAGGCAGTGGTGAAGGAGGCAGCAGTGAAGGAGGCAGCGATGAAGGAGGCAGTGGGGAAGGAGGCAGAGGTGAAGGAGGCAGAGGTGAAGGAGGTAGAGGTGGAGGAGGCAGAGGTGAAGGAGGCAGAGGTGAAGGAGGCAGCGGAGGAGGAGGCAGCGGTGAAGGAGGCAGCGATGAAGGAGGCAGCGGAGGAGGAGGCAGCGGTGAAGGAGGCAGAGGTGAAGGAGGTAGAGGTGGAGGAGGCAGAGGTGAAGGAGGCAGAGGTGGAGGAGGCAGAGGTGAAGGAGGCAGAGGTGAAGGAGGCAGCGATGAAGGAGGCAGCGGAGGAGGAGGCAGCGGTGAAGGAGGCAGAGGTGAAGGAGGCAGAGGTGGAGGAGGCAGAGGTGAAGGAGGCAGCGATGAAGGAGGCAGCGGAGGAGGAGGCAGCGGTGAAGGAGGCAGCGATGAAGGAGGCAGCGGAGGAGGAGGCAGCGGTGAAGGAGGCAGCGATGAAGGAGGCAGCGGAGGAGGAGGCAGCGGTGAAGGAGGCAGAGGTGAAGGAGGCAGAGGTGGAGGAGGCAGAGGTGAAGGAGGCAGAGGTGAAGGAGGCAGAGGTGGAGGAGGCAGAGGTGAAGGAGGCAGAGGTGAAGGAGGCAGCGGTGGAGGAGGCAGAGGTGAAGGAGGCAGAGGTGGAGGAGGCAGCGGTGAAGGAGGCAGCGATGAAGGAGGCAGCGGAGGAGGAGGCAGCGGTGAAGGAGGCAGAGGTGGAGGAGGCAGCGGTGAAGGAGGCAGCGATGAAGGAGGCAGCGGTGAAGGAGGCAGCGGTGAAGGAGGCAGCGGTGAAGGAGGCAGCGATGAAGGAGGCAGCGGTGAAGGAGGCAGCGGTGAAGGAGGCAGCGGTGGAGGAGGCGATGGAGGAGGCAGCGATGAAGGAGGCAGCGGTGGAGGAGGCGGCGGTGGAGGAGGTGAAGGAGGAGGCAGCGGTGAAGGAGGCAGCGATGAAGGAGGAGGCAGCGATGAAGGAGGCAGCGATGAATCTGAAGAAACCACGACAAACACACAGAAAACAGTGATGTGGTGAACACACAACTCTGTCATCTACCCACACACAAGCATGTATACACACATACATCAGTGCATGCACATGTCAATCATAGCCCTGTACATCCACTTTACATACAGTCAACAAGGGAGTAGTTTACACACACACAACAGATGTGCACGCACATGACAAACACACAAACTGTAAAACTACACAGAGGAACTCTCACCACAGTTTTTTGATCAATGGTATTTTTCTCGTGACGACAGCGAGCGTCTCTGTGATGTCATCAGTCGCTGTTCGTTTTATTCACAGTGGCAGCGGAGCCGAGTGGGACCCTGTGGTAAAAGAGGAGCTGAACCCGTCTCCTCCTCCTCCTCCTCCTCCTCCTCCTCCTTCCTGAACCTCTAACTCCTCTTTGAGTCCACGCTCGTGTGCAGAAGGAGTGCAGAATGGAAACAGGCCT
Organism: Pleuronectes platessa; assembly: GCF_947347685.1. Taxonomy (NCBI): domain Eukaryota; kingdom Metazoa; phylum Chordata; class Actinopteri; order Pleuronectiformes; family Pleuronectidae; genus Pleuronectes; species Pleuronectes platessa. Next base: position 1,503,119 of record NC_070635.1, read on the forward strand.
CATGGGCAGACAGACGTCCATTGTTTCTGGACATGTTTGAAATGAAGGACAACAACAGGACGGTTCTTTTCTTCTCTGTCCTCTCGGGACCAACAGCAGAAACAAACTGATCCCTTCATTCAGTCTGAGTCTGTCTGTTAGTTGAGTTTCTTCTCGTTGTCTCTTCCTTTTATTCATCCTTTAATAATTTGCAGTTTCTATATGTGATCTCAGAAGCTGTCTTTCATATGAGCAGAGAACTTCCTCCTGGATGTGGGTTAGGGTTAGAGAGGGTTAGGGTTAGTGAGGGTTAGGGTTATAGAGGGTTAGGGTTATAGAGGGTTAGGGTTAGAGAGGGAACATAAAGAAGCACAAAGAAAATCAGGTTTAAACATCTGTAATACCAATAGTGAACTGAATCACTTTTAGAGCCATGTGCCTTCTGCCTGTGTACTGTGTTGTACTGTGTACTATGTACTGTGTTGTACTGCATGTGTACTATGTTTTGAGTACTTATCAAGTACGGGGATCAGAAAGAACAGTCTGTACATGAGGCATAACTGACTCATAAAGTTGACTTTGACTTTGAAGGACAATAAACAAAGTTGGAATGTGTTTAACTTATTTCTCATGTGAGATGTGTTTGCACAAAAGAGCAAATAACAGAAAATAAATCATTTTTATTCCATAAAAAAAAAAAAAAGGAATGGAAAACGTTCATCTGCGTCTCAAACCTTTTCCCAACTTTCATCTCACTCTTCCCCGTCGGACAGAAAAAGCAGAAATGCTTCTTTTTTTAGGAGGAGGAGGAGGATGAGGAGGAGGAGGAGGAGGGAGGAAGGAGTGAGGAAGGAAGAGCTGGAAAGTCCCTGTGTGGATCCAGGTCAGCTACTTCCACATGTCCATCTGTCTGTCTGCCTGACTCACGCTGCCATCATACAGCTGCAGGTCAGGTGATGCACGGCCACTGGAACGTATGTGACACGCGTGTGTTCCTGTTCCTGTTCCTGTCACACAGCAGCAGCTCCTCATCTCAGGTCGTGTTCACTAACATGTGCAGACACACAACATGCTGGAAACCTGAAGATCATTTCATATCCACACAGTCTGTTGTCAACATGTTTGGACTGAGACGTCGGCTCTGTCTGTGGTTTTGCTTCGACCTCATTGAGGCCAATAAAGACCTGCTGTGGACTTCCTGTATCTGCACCCCCCCCCCCCCCTCCGCTGCTGCACACAGAGCTGTCCATGTGTTACTTTATTAATATTGAATGTGCCGCATGTCCAAATTGCAACTGGTAAGTTTCAAATTGTAATACAAGGAAGTCGGAGATGCACAAATTAAAAACCACCAACTAATAGTTTAGGTTATTTATAAAGAGTTATGAACCATCACTAAGTCACATGTAGAGTGAACGACATCTGACAGATCTCACAACTTGTTCAAACCTCACTAGACCATAAAAATAAAAAAAAATTCTGAACGTGTTTGTAGGATGATATTCAAAACCACCAAAATAAAGCTGAATTACCAGATTCATCCTTCAAGGTAAATAAAGAAACTTTCCGTGTCACAAACTGTGACAAACTTTTTCCAGAATCCGTCTCTGACAGACGCCTGATGTGGGAATTCTCAAAGTTCAACTTATTCTTTCGTGCAGTAAAATCTGTTTATTGATTTTATTTTGTGGGGGGAAATGGTTTGATTCAGTTTAATTCAAAACAGATGATTTTATTGACCGTGACATTCATGTTTTTAGATATAAATAAATATAAACACATGACTCCAGTTCATTGAGAGATGTGTGTGTAACACTTCCAGTAAAACTAATAAACCGTGACCGAAACATCTTGTGAATTAATTCTCATTAAAAAAAATGGCTAATTCAAAACCTCACATGATGACGGTGACGTGTGTGTTTGTGTGTAGATGTGTGTCTGTAGATGTGTGTGTGTCGATGTGTGTGTCTATGTGTGAGTGAATCAGGTTATGGGTGTGTTTACAGACATGTGTTTGTCTGTGGTTTCTATGTGTGAGCTTCTCTCTGCCGTCATTGTTGCACATGAACTACGACAGCGACACCAAAGTCCATGTATGTGAACATCACGTGTTTCATGTATGTGGACATCACGTGTTTCATGTATGTAAATCTCACATGATCCTTCTGCCCTCAGACTTCAAGTGGAAGAATCTGTTTGTGGATTTTCTCTGGACAGACGCTCATTTGTTCACCGTCAGACTCGCTGGATGTTTTGCCGACGATGTTGGATCGTGTTGACTTCAAATAAAACTCTTGAGATGAGTTTTTGATATTTGAAATGATGGTTTTATGGATTTTTAATTTTCTTCCAGTAAAAGTCCTAATGAACACTAACCAGTGGAACCGTCTCCCTGGTCTGAGGAGCTCCTCCTCCTCTGGACGGTGTCTCCCTGCTTCATGCAGCTGTGACCGGACGTCTTCATTGACGTGTCCACAACCACAGATCCAGATGTTACCAGACAAGCTCCCAGTTTCCTCCCCTCTTCAAGTTGAAATGATAAGGAATTAAAAATGATCTGATGAAAAGTGTCTGTGGATAAATACGTCTGTTCATCAAGATCTCACCATGTTGAAGAAAGTGAAAACTAAATCCTGAAGCTTCCCCTTTGTCCAGATACATGTGAAAATCAAATGAGGTCTAATATCACATCCTTCCACCAGGTTTCATGATAATCTGTCCAGTGGTTTTTGTGTGAGAGGGGGTGTGAGAGGGGCTGAAAACATAACTTCCATATCGAAGGAAACTAGAATATTCATGTAAATCCTCAAGTTTTGTATTAAATCATGTTGAGTTTTTGTGGAATTCCACAAACAGGTGAACACGTCTCTGACCAAAGGTAATTACAGTAAACACTGAAGAGAATGTGTTGAGTCACATTTAAATGAGTCTCATTACAAGTCATCAGTCACAAGTCGTTGAGTTCATCCAGACAGAATGTCCCTGTCACTCCTGTGAGCAGAGACTCAGACTCGTGCAGTGGAATCTGTGGCTTCAGCAAATATTCATAATATTTTCATTCTTCGAAACGCAATAACCTGTGATGACAACTTCTTTGCTCTGAATTCAAAATCAAAAATCAATATACAGAAGGTGTCAGATCCTCGATTCAGTGATTTGTTGGACTTTATTTAGCAGATTTAAGTTTTCACAATAACTGAGGAACTGTTCTGCAACTGAATCTGATCTCGCCCTGATCCACTGATGTGCACTGGGAGCTGTGGGAGCTGTGGGAGCTGGTGGGACCTCAGGTGTGACTTTGTAAACTCTGTCCAATCAGCTGGACGTGCTGCAGGTGAACTAAAAGGTGTTTGAATGATTTGAAAGTTGTGTTATTTTGCACAGTGTGACTTTACCCCTGACCCTCGACAATACGATATTAAATACATGTAAGGTGATCCAAGGCTAAAGACGTGCACACGACAACTGTCCTGAAAGTGTTGTGTTATTTATACACAATCCTGTGGCCCCTCGTCCAGTCACAATCATCTGAAAGTATTCAACAAGAGTTTGATGAGTTCAGATAGCGTTAATCGCTTTTATTTTCTCTGTGTGTGTGTGTGTGTGTGTGTGTGTGTGTATGTGTGTCAGCATGTCTGTCTTTCAATCCGTCTGTGTCTGGTGTTCTATCTTGTGTTTGTTACAGCAACACACACCTACTCAGGGTGTGTTAATGTGTGTGTTCTGCGCTGTCTGTCCTTACTCATTCCATCTCTATCGACCGTGTGTGTGTGTGTGTGTGTGTGTGTGTGTGTGTGTGTGTGTCTTAGTGCTAAACAAACCTCTCCAGCTTTCGATTGTGTCTGTCTGAGCCTGACTCATTCTCCCGCTAAGCGCTGCAGCATTAGCGGTGATTAGTCGTCGTTGTTGCGCTGGTTGTGTAACTGCTGGTGGTTTGGACAGGGAAAGGAGGAGGCAGCGAGCCAGACAGTTGGCTACTGAGGTCACACACACAAATTTCATCTGTTCTTCTAAACCTCGTCTGACTCGCTGCCTTAATGTTTCTCAACAGGTCTGAGCCTCGCTGCCAGAGACACTCAGGTGAAGGGTGTCGGTTCAACGCCCACAGCAGGTGACAGACAGAAACCTGCTGCTCTGGAGTGTCCTCTGCACCGAAATGTTAGATTATACATAAGAATAATAACAACTCATCTGCAGACGATGTACATCACATCACATCTAAAGACACATGAGCTGTTTTCAGCAGCTACTTGCTTCCCCACAATGCACTGGGATAAAAACACATTAATAACTTCGGCTGCTGGGGTTTGAAACGTCATGTTACCTGAAATATGATTCTGGATTTCTCTGGTTTGAACATAGTTGGAAACACTTTGGATAATGTTCAAGTTAACACAATACATAAAATAGATCCATTTGTTTTAAGACGTTTCAATAGAGAATTGTTACATTTATATCCAAACATTTGATGTATTAGTAGTGTGTGTCTATGTGTGTCTCTCTGTGTGTGTGTGTGTGTGTGTGTGTGTCTGTGTGTACATAGCCTGATGCATACATGTGTATGTTGTTGAGACAAACTGTTGCACAACTTCATGTGTGTATGTCGTCCTGTTGTCAGAGAACGTGGATTTGTCCACTGCAAAAAATATAGTTCCCAGAAATTAATCTTTTGTTTGTGTTATGAACATTTCTACTCCAGGTTTTTAAAGGAAACAGGTGTGTGTGTGTGTTTGTGTGTGTGTGTGTGTGTGGGGGGGGGGGGGGGGGGTAGATTTTTAAAGAGATGAACATTTGTAAACAAAGCAAAAATGTAGAAGTTCACCTGCACATACTTAATATTATGTATATCTTTAATAGTTTTATGAACAAATAGATCCAGTACAGCGTTCATATGATCAGATTTTTACTTTATTGATTTTACTTTATTTATTTAATAGTAACTTCACTTCACTGTCGGCTTCACACAGAGTCTCTGACAGCGAATTCCACCTGAACCTTGACTTAACGATGATTTGTTGATTTTCCTGCTCGTTATCCAGACCAGTGAAACCCAGCAAACTGTGACCAGAACTAAACTGGTTTCAATCAGTGTGAACTGGACTCAGTGGTTCAGACCTGCAGCACAAACCAGGAGCAGCTCTGGTTTCTGTGCATTTTTCTTGTCTGGTGTTGAAATAAATATTTCTCAGAGTTTAAAGTCTCCATTTGGACTTTGTTGGATTTTGAAGAGTCGTGGGATTTCCCTGGATTATTCAGATTAAACTCTTCTGGGACGATGAGCAGGATTTTAACTTGTGATCCTTCAGAGGAACGTCAGGGTTCCATACGTCGCTGTAAGACCCTGAAGCTCCTCAGAAGTTTGTTTGGGTTCTGGGCCCGATGCTGTTTATGGTCTTATAGCAACAGCAGGGATTTCACAGGGGGGGGGAAATCAGGCTGTAGTGAGGAAAACACACAACATAGTTTGTGCTTCACGAGGATTAACTCCACGCCCAAAACCCCGAGCTGGGTCTCACCTCCACATCACTCAGGATTGTGTGGGGGTGTGAGTCTGTGTCTGACTCCTCAAACTGATCATAATCATCTGAGTGAATTATGAGTTTTTAATCTGATCTCTGTGTTTCAGATCCTGGGATTAAACATCACAAATGACACATAACACTGAACTGGATATTTAATGTGGCCTCTTTTATTTTGGTGTTGAAACTTTTACTTCCTTGTAGAAAAGTTCCAGGGACTTTTTCCAAATATTGAAGTTTTTAGTTTTAGTTTTATTTGATCAAAATCCCTGAGAGAGATTGAGGAAATGCTTCGTCATGGTTTGTTTCTTTTTCAAAATAAGTTTTTTAAACATGGATGGTGTTTTTGTGTATGATCAGCTCGTTCCCGTTGGTTCTGCTCTCTGATTGGTTGTAATCAGGGAACTCATTTCCCTCCTGCTCAGTCGGGTTGGATAGAAATTGCCTTTATGATTTCACACGTGCAGTTTGTATATACTGAATATATTATACAAATGCAATAAACAACACAACAATTTATGTCCAACTTCCTTTTTTCCTTCCTTCCTCTCTTGTTTCTGTCCATCCTGCATCCCCCCCCCCTCCGATCCACTTCCCTCTCTCTCCCTCTCTCTCCCTCTCTCCCCCTCTCTCTCCCTCTCTCTTTCTTTCTCTCCGTCTGTGTTGTGTCTTCCTGGCTTTCATCTGTCGGAGAGCGAAGAGGAGGAAGAGGACGAAGGCCTGTTTGAAGTTGGCGTCTGTCCCAAAGTCGGTGGGCACACCTGGAGGCCAAATTGGTAGTGTTGTCCTCTGGTGACACACACACACACAGACACACACGCAGACACACACACACACACACACACATATCCATCCTCACATCAAAGCGTCATGACTACAGGGCTCTGAAAGGCTAAATACCGTTTACCTTCAATACCTTCAACTCGACTGACTGATCGGTTTCCTATGCACTCACACACCACCGGAAAAAAACACACACACACAAATATTACTTGTGTTTTTCAACTGAATCCCCCCCCCGTTCCGGCTTTGAGAAACATACATGTGTGTGTGTGTGTGTGTGTGTGTGTGTGTGTGTGTGTGTGTTTACACCTGTCCCAGTGAGGTGTCCAGTTCCTCTGGTCAAGGTCAGAGGTCACTGTGTAGGTTCTGTGTGCGACTACATCTCGACTCCCCTGACACTGCTCAGTTTACCTGTGTTTACATATGAGCCTTCCTCACTTCACACACACACACACACACACACAAACACACACACACACACACACACACACACACACACACACACATATGTCAAAATAACAGCCGATCTAGTTAAATTAATGGTGAAATTATTTAAAAACCATTCAGTTACAGTTATAAGATGAGCTGAAGTGATAACGAGAAAAACTAATAACTTAACTTAAACAAATAATTTTATCAAAATTGGCATATATTGTAACATCATTATATGAGACTGAACCAGATTATTAATTCATTACATTTAGTGGTGTTTTGAATATTAAGACAGATTTACAGTTAATACAGACTTTTACCAAAATAACTACTCACTTTGAAGTAAAAGTATTATATTAACTAGCATTATTAGCATATAATTACTATTATATTATTCATATTTAAAAGGAAGTATCTGTAGGTTATGAAATTTCAGACATTCCAGCCCAGCTGAAGGTTTTTTCCCATATTTTCTCCCGTTGTGATTTCAGGGAATCCTCTGTGATGAATCCGTTCAGCAAAGTTATCATGAAGTTTACGAGATTATGTAAAAACATGATTTTATATATTCCTATACCTTAAGGAATAAATCAATTTGACCAAATTCAAAACATTCAATTCCATAGAATCGTGTGACTCGTGTTTTCAACAGATTCATAATCTGACTCATTAATAACATGTGACATGATCTCAGCTTGGTTTGCACATGTGATGTTTGCAGTGATTGTTGCTGCAGCTCCACGGGAACCAGAGTCTCTGGAGAACCAGGATCCGGTTCCAGCTCCTCCTGCTTCTCCGGTGGCAGCGCGGTCACATGACCTGGACCCGGTGAACCTGCTGAGAGCGACTCTTCGTCCTGATGATGAAGGTGAACACATCTCACACTGAGGTGACAGCTCAGGACGACAGAACCTCGGGTAGTTTTCAGTTACTCAGCGGTTCTCACAGGGTTTCACCACAACATCACAGGTTCAAGTCCCACTCATGACCTCTGTCACATGACGTCTCAGCGTCGCTCTCTTTCTCTTTCTCTCTGTGACGCACAAACAACATCCTCCAGCCTCACTTTCTATTAAGTGCTTCTGAAAACACAACAATGAGCGACACTGTTGTATCACGTTTAACGTTTGTGTTTCCATTGACTCAGAGAAGCTGAATATTTAAACCATCGATTTTCATCTTTTGCTTTGCTCAACTTCTGCAATGATTTGAATTTCAACTGATGGTTTCAACATTTTACCTGCACTCATCAAAAGTTTGTTAATCCGCAGCTCAAATAGTCACAAACGCACAATTTTTGGAAAAAGTAAAAGTTAATATTTGTGACCTGCTTAAAACCAGCGTGTCTTCAGAGAGCGTCTCAGACAGAACTGAGAGACAGAAATACTTATTGTTGTTGTTCATCTTTTCATGCACTTTGTTGACGGTAAAAAATAAATACCAACAACACCAGCACTTCCCTCTGAATGACATCAAATAACCAGCTGCTAAACTGGTTTGTTTTGAGTAAGAGATATACATCCAGGACCAGTTATGTGTCTGTTCTGATGAAGCTTTCATTTCTGAAGAGACTCAATCAAAACGCACAATCAACTCTTCAGATGCGCCACAGAGATAAAAACGAGTTCATGGTCAAAAGGAAACAAAGACGTGAAGACTCAGCCAGAGAAGGAGCAAGTCTGTTGTGAGTCACATTGTGTTGAGGTTTCAGGTCAAATGTCAGAGTGTGAATTCCCAATAGAGTCATGAGACAAACCGCTCTGACCTTACACGGGATGTTTGTGTCTGTTGGGTCTTTTTTACTCACACACACACACACACACTCACACACACACACACACACACACACACACACACACACACACACACACATTCACACACAAAGTAAGAGCAGACAGTGCTGTAGGAAATGACCGGCTGACTACCTTATATTTTTGTAAACATGTTGACGCATCATGGGCCAATCGGAGCACAGGTCTATCACACAGGCATGTTGTTGCTTGCTGTTGTCACACACACACAAACACACAACATACATGTGAGTGCGTGACAACTGCTCGACCTGCTCGACACGTGAGTCAGGTGATATCACTGAATACACTCACAACAACAGGTTTTCATAAGGAGGCTTTTAAAATGGACACGGTCATGTCTTTGGTAGATTCTGAACGTTAAGGTGTCCCCCAAGGAAGTGTAATCGGTCCCTTATTGTTCTTATTGTATGTAATGATATTGAGGCAGGTGTTCATGATCTACAGAACACACACACACACACACACACACACACACACACACACACACACACACACACACACACACACACACACACACACACACACACACACAGACACGCAGACACTCACATACACTCACATATATACACACACACACACACACACACGTTCAAACAGCTTGCCACGTGTTGTTTGCAGAAATCAAACCCAATCACAGAGCGATGACAGTCAAGGCCCTCGGGACGCACAACACACATCTCTGCACCTACACAATAAACTACTGCTTCTGATGATAATTATTTTTAATCACATCTGATTCTGCCCTATTGTTAATTGGCCCTCACACGACTTTCATAAACTGATAATTATCACATATAATTACTCTATTTCCCTTTTCTCCCTTCGAGCACCGGTTTCAGTGACAACAAAGAAAACTAAAAAAGTTCAATTCCAGAAATGATGAGAGACGGAAGCATCTTGAATAACTTCCAGCAACACGAATTATTTATCTATCTGTTTTATAGGAATTGATCATGTCTTTAAAAAAAGTTTAAATATAAAAACACAGATTCAATAAAAAAACCAATCCTACATCTAATAGAAATTCAGTTTCTAAAAGTTTATTAATGCAGCATTTCACACACAAATTAGCTTTAAAGTTTAATTTTATCTGGTCTGGATTAATATGTGATTATGTTATTAATTATTATGCTATAACTGTGCTGCTCAATCATTCTTATATAAAGCTACAGCCCAGTGTGTGTAGCTGTGTCATGGTGAGTTACAGCAGGTGGATGTTTAATTAATCTTCATCTCATCAGTATCATAGAAACTAATGTAACAATGGTGTCCCTTGTTGTGTGTGTCTATGTGAGTGTAAATTAAAGGGAGCAGTTTGTGTGTCATTGTCATAACAAAAATCATTGTGTCACGTGACCTCATGTGTGATATAAGTGGTTTCACTTCTATCACTCGGATTCCATCGCTCCCCGGTTCTGGTTCTTGTCATAAAGGCTAAATAACATTTATAGTTTTTAAATCGATGTTGAAAGCCTGAACTTCATTTCAACACATGTGGGCAGCGGGGGGGCTGGAGACCTTGTGTGTCTCTTTGTGAGATTAAAGCTGCATCTCTCAGGTTTTTGTCGTTGTTTTCAAACACTGCTTATAGGTTAAAGAGTCTGTTTAGATTTAACGGGTTCAGGATATTTCTTCAGTGTTATTCACGTTGTCCTGAATCTTTACCTGAACTCGATCTTTGCTCAGTCATTAATGTGTTCAGTGAGTTTTACAGCAGAACTCTCCTCAGCTCTACGATGTCAGACGATTCACTAACTTCCTCTCGTAAAGAAAACAGATGAATGAGTGTGGGAACCCCGAGAGTCCACCGCCTCAGAGCTGCGTCTCCGCTCACTCACTTCACACTCTGTGGTTCTCTCGAGGAAACGTGGAGGAAATTACCCATCCCATAAAATAAAAGTGTGACTTCCGTGCAGACTGTGAATAGTTTGGCTGTCAGGTGAGATTCCTGTCTGAGTCGGTGAGTCTGTGGTGTGACGGGGGGAACAGCGTGCAGCAGGGCGATGCTGCAGAGCAGGACAGTGTGTCACGGCACACGGGTAAATAACATGTAAACAGTAAACAGTAAACAGGTATCAGGCGTGAAAAGCCACAGAGTCACGCCGTGTTCCCTCACATGCTGCAGGGATTTGAACCAGCAACCGCCTCTGTTTACATTTCTCAGTCTGTCTGTCGCACACAGATGCTGAGTCACACACAACATGGGTATGTGTGTGTGTGTGTGTGTGTGTGTGTGTGTGTGTGTGTGTGTGTGTGTGTGTGTGTGTGTATTTGTCCTTCAGCATCAAGCAATTAACTAATTATTTCCCCATGTGTGGGTGCAGCTATGTGTGTAGTGTTCTTCCTTGTGTGTGTGTCTGTGTGTGTGTGTGTGTGTGTGTGTGTGAGTCATTAATAGCCAGACAAGCAGTGCATGAGTCAGTCTGACAGCTGATATCAGGAACCACAGGCCCCTGACATCAACAGGGCTTTCCCTGGTCACCACACCTGCAGACGGAGAGGAGCCGAGAAAACACACAGTTCATAAACTCATGATAAATAAACAGCTTCTCCTCGGCTGCTGAAGGTTCCTCTGCTTGTTCCTGACTCCGCTCCATCAGAACCTGAAGCTGTGATGAGATGAAGCCATAACACACGGTATAATAACACAAAAAAACAACACAAAACCAGTGGATGTCTGTGGTAAGAAGCGTTGAAATTACATAAGGTTAGAAGTTTTGTTTTTGTTCCTCTTCATACATCTCTTTAAATATTGGATGGATCAAAATTAAATTAATTTGAGATTTTAATCTATGAGTTTAACATGTTTTAATTCTTATGACGGCAGCTCGATGCAGACGTCCAGAACCAGAGGATCAAATGTTACTTTGTATAAATATTAGAAAAAGTGAGTAAATATATATTGTTTCTTTTTATTGCTTTTCTTACTTTATTGTGTTTTTATGTTTTTATGTTTCTATGTTCATTGTATGCACCAATAACCAGAGCAAATTCCTTGTAGGTGTAAACCTACTTGGTAATAAATACTTTCTGATTCTGATTCTGATTTAGAGAAAGTTTGGTTTGTCTGTAAAACGTTAAAATATTTAATTTGGTCGATACGATAGCATTTAGCTTTTGATAATAAAAGCCTTTAAATTGAATGGATGATGTATAGTGACTGAGACGTGTGTGTGACCTTCCTCCTCTTCTGTATCACTCTTCTAATATTCCTCTTCACCTCCTCTTCACCTCCTCTTCCTCCCTCGCTCCACCTTTTCCTTTATATTCCGCCTCTCCACCCTCGCCCCTCTGTCATATTTTCATCATCCCTCCTTATTTATCCTTTTCTCCTCTCCCTCCTCCATCCTCCTCTCTCTACACGTCTTCCCACTTTCTTTGCCTTTTCTCCACTCTTCCTCCTCGTGTCATCTCTCCATCCCTCCCTCTCTCTCACTCCCCCCCGATAAGATACTGATGCAGGGAGACGGATGGAGAGAGTGGGTTTTCATCTAATCCTGATTTTGCCGTGACCCCGGGGCCACGACTCCTGCAGAGTGATTTAAGGGTTTCCAGTCATGAGAAGGGATTGGGCTGAAATATCCCTTTTCACACAACTCATCTGCCACCAAGGACACACGCTGACACACAACACGACACACACACACATAACTCTCTGCTGTGACACAACTCAATCTGACACACGCACACACACACAAACTGGACTCACATGTTGACTTAAATCATGGAGAAACACACTAACCATCCACTACCCTCCTCCATGTTAGTGGATGGGACATAGACCTTAAATACATTTTTATACTATATACAATATTAACGGCAGTAAAAGGAACAGTCGTCCTGCTGCACAGTCATAACAGCAGCTTTTCTGAAGGGAGGGGGAGGGGGGGATGTTTGCCAGCTCAGCTTAATTGTTGTGTCCAGGTTCCTGTGTGTGTGTCTGTTTGTGTCCCTAAACACCTGTTTGTGTGGATGTGAGTTTTCCCACTCGCTCCTTCATCCATTCATCCTTGTCCCTGCTGCAGGTGCTTCATTCAGCTCAGTCATTCATAAAAAAATGAAATGGTGGAAGAACAAAAGGAAGGATGTTGCACTTCAGCGGAGCGGAGAATGGAAGCATTGTGTCGTCACGACGCCACATCCACCGCACTTTTCTCACACTTTTCATTTCAAAGTGGACTCGGGGCTCAAGTTCACAATGTTGGGAAACGAAGGCCGAGTTCATTTCCAGCTCGTTTCAGAAAGTCAGCAGCTGGAAGCGTGTGGCCCCGGGAGTGTTGTTGTTGTTGTTGTGTTGTTGCTGTGGATCCGTGGTTTTCAGCCTGTGGGTCCGAACAGTTTGAGTCACTGGGTTTTAAATGAAGGGATGATTCATGGAGTCATATTTTAGGATAGTCGGGATATGAAGTGAGGAGCAGAAAACAGGACTGATAGTTTCCATCTTGTTCTTCCTCATGTTCTCATTTTATATGAAACAATCTTCTAGTATGTGTAGTTGTGTTTACGTTGTCAAACAAACAAAGGTGCACAGGAAACCGTTCTATAAGGATAAAGCCTCCACACCCAGGTCTGCTTGGGAAACACGTCCATAGAGAATGATTGATTTGATTTGAAGAACACTTCCATGGAAATCTGTGAACAGTGCGTCCGTGTTGAGACACACAGGCTCAGGACTGACTCACACACACACACAAACACACACACACACACACACACAGTGAAACACAGGGAAACAGTTACCTAACATGCAGGTACATTTATTTTTCTTCTTCCATTCTTCAGAAGTGACTCACTCGTGTCCCAATCTGAGCTCAGGTGAGCTCGGCTAATCCCTCCGGTCTCCCTTTCTCCACACCCAGCAGGACACTCATGACCACAGGGGCTGGCCTCTAACCCCCGGGCCGAGCCGCCTCGCCCTGCAGCCGCCGCAGCTCCGGGCCCGGGGTCAGCGGCCCCGACCCGCAGGACGGCCGATCCTGCAGCCACAGAAATGCAGGTTTAATCTCGGTAAGATAACTTTAGCCCTGAAGATTAGCCCGTGATGAAACTGTGGTTGGACGGGTGTTTGCCGCCCCTTTCTTTTTGATCCAGCAGGATCGTGTCTGAATAGTTTCCAGTCGCTGACGCGCTGACGCACTCGTGTGCGGTCAGACTCCTCGTAGAGCAACACCAGGAATCAGCTTTGTCTCCGCTCGGCTGTCGGTGGGAGTTCTCTTTGCTCGACCGACTGATGAGTTGTCTCTCACACACACACAAACACACACACACACACACACACACTCACACACACACACTGACTAACACACACACAGAGAAAAACAATTAATCACAGGATATTTAAAGAAGCTTCTGCCAGTTGTCATGTTTTAAAAATATTTGTGTTACTTGTACAGTTTGTAACTACATATATACCATATTGTAAATAACTTAATGTATTAAGACTATGTTGTATTAACACACACACAAAAGTAAAAAAAAAATATATAAGTAAAAGTTTGAATATCGATTATATTTGAGGCCTAATACTGTGACTCAAAGTATTTTTACTTCAACTTGTGTACAACTACTTGACTCTGTACTTGTACTGAAGGAAACCTGAGTGCAGGAAGTTTGATTACAATGTGATGTGAGTCCTTTTGCAGACGTGCAGATTTACATGTTAACATATAAACACACAACGCACACTCACACACAAATCAATGCCAAATCACTTAACGCAAACAGCTGTATAGACGGATGTGACACACACAACCCCACTCACACACAAACACACCCCCACAGCAGATCTGTGGTAATGACAGAGCAGTTCTCAGGATCTGTTGTGTCCGGCCATCCTCCTTCAGCCAGGCCTTTGGTCTAGACCCACTACGTGTGTGCGTGTGTGTGTGTGTGTGTGTGTGTGTGTGTGTGTGTGTGTGTGTGTGTGTGTGTGTGTGTGTGGCCGGGATGGTCTTTGTTGTACCACTTTAAACTAAAAAATCTTTACACTGACGTCATTTTTAGAAAGTGATGACATTTTGTCCCCACTTCTAAAAACCAGACTTGGTTTCAGGGCTCAGCGTTTGGTTTAGGTTTAGGTGGGAATGCATTTTGTCCCCACAACTATAGACGTACAATGTGTTTACGTGTGTATGTGTGTGTTTGTGTGCCTGTGTGTGTGTGTGTGTGTGTGGTAGGATGTCTGAATTTTGCTTTCTACTCCTTCACTTTGAAGTTTAGGTCAGAATTAACCCAGTTCTCTGCTGCAGCGACACACAAACACACGCGAGCAGATGTTGTGAACACACTCACTCATCAGGCCGATCAAACAGACACAAATACACACACTCACGCATGCACGCCCATACGTGCACAGAGCTCATCCGTCATGCAGCAGAAAAGAATGCACACAACAGAAACCGTGTGTGTGTGTGTGTGTCTTTGTGTGTGTGTCTAATAAACAGGCCTATAAATAACATGAGAAGACTAGACACACAGCATTTCTGTTGTGGTTTGATGTTTTGTCGCTGGAGGATCCTGCAGACACACAAACATCCCCAGTGGTAATTATGGTCTCCGCGGACCCTGACGACTGATGAGCGTCCTCTCGACCAATCAGAGGCTGAGGAAGGGGCCACAGACTCTCTAACGCTTCCTGTCTGCTGTTTGGATCCTGAACAGATTTCAAACGGCACGAAGACGACCAATCAGAGGATAGGATTCCTCATCACTCAAAATGTGACCCACTTTCAAATGGACGTGGAGAAGAAGTGAAGAAGAAGAGGAAGAGGAAGAGGAAGAAGAAGAAGAAGAAGAAGAAGAAGAAGAAGAAGAAGAAGAAGAAGAAGAAGAAGAAGAAGAAGAAGAAGAAGAAGAAGAAGAAGAAGAAGAAGAAGAAGAAGAACGTTGGTCCAGAAAGTGAGTGATATCTTGAATGACCAGGAGGGGGCGATGCTATAGGTCTACGAGAAAGTGACTCTAGTACAGGGGTTTTCAAATTGGGTGAATGTGAGCCTCCCCTTAGAGTAGGTAAGGACAGCCGAGCCTCCCCTCAAAAAAAATGAATCCCGTCCGCCTGACCTAACCCACACACGCCTCTTCAGTAAATGCCATCTTTTGTGTGTTCCAGGCAATGATGATTTTCAATAACTAATCAAATGTAATGTTGAAGACATTTTATTTCCACAACTTTTTTAAAAGTGCATTCATAAACGATTCTTTGCAACCGCAAATCATTTCCAACTTCATGCAGGCCTAATTGAGGCTACTTTTAAAATTAGGCCTATCCACAAGTCAACAAAACATGCTTAACATGTGTAATCGGCGCCAAAGCTACAACCAACGACATCCGACGGCTGAAATCGGTGCTGTGTGACCGGGCTTTAAGCGCACATTTGAAGGAGATGCACATCGTCTCGAAAAGAATCTGCACAATGGACAACTCTCTGATCAATGAACGACAACGGCATATTATCAGATCGAACAGATTCACATATTTTCATGAAATTTGTTAACGATTTCAGCCACGTACAACCTCAAATTTAAACAACAAAAAAAATGCGTCAAATTCACATCATTTGCGCTACGAGCGGCATCAACCCTATGGCCCACCCAATTCATGGATTCAAGACAACACAACATTGACTTTCAATTGAATCGTCCATATCAGTGGGAACAATGAGGCCTCGCTTTTGATGCACAGAGGTGTTCGATGCGGGGCTGCAGTGCAGAGAGAAATATACACAAGTCGTCCTCCACCTGCAGCCTTGATCTGTATTTGTTTTTAATCACGGTCAGTGTGGAAAACCCACACACACACAAGTACGTGGAGGTAAAGGGGATTAAGACTCCCATAGCCCTATTGGAGATCTGGGGGAACTCGCTCTCCACAGACAACCAGAAACGCATTCAAGATCATTTTTCCTACGTTTTTTGCTGGGTCCTGTCTCCTCCCTTAATGCTGACTCCTGTTGACTTGGGACAGGGAAACGATGCATTTTAAAACTAATACACGCACGCACAATTATCGATATCACTAGAGCTGCATACAGATGTGTATTTTGTTTTTGCGAGTGTCTCGTGTCGCGCCTCCCCTTTGGCTCTTTGGCGCCCCCCAGGGGAGGCGCGCCTCACCTATTGAAAACCACTGCTCTAGTATATCTCACTAAGTTTGTCTGTGAGATGTTTGTCTGTGAGATGTTTGTTTGTGCGATGTTTGTCTGTACGATGTTTGTCTGTACGATGTTTGTCTGTGCGATGTTTGTTTGTACGATGTTTGTCTGTGAGATGTTTGTCTGTGAGATGTTTGTTTCTGCGATGCTAGCGGAGGAGAGAGTGACGAGGGGATAGAGCGACCTGAGGAAGGGGAGTTACTGTCATTGGAGGCAAACAGGAAACACACACGGACAATGAGAAGGATTCTTCTCTTTGATTGTCAAGGCTGTGAGAATTGTGTGTGTGTGTGTGTGTGTGTCTGTGTGTGTTGGTACGAGGCACCTGCCGCTATTCTTTTAATGCTGCCCCCCCCCCCCATAACACACATAAACAACTCACACATATTCACACACTAGTTGTTCCACATGCAGTTTAACCTGTGAATCAGATTGAAACACACGTCTCATCCACATTAAACCGTGTGTGTGTGAGTCCATGTGTGACTCACTTTACTTTTCCAATGATCTAGTTGTTGTTGTTGTTTGTCAGCATCATGTCAACAAACAGTTCCTCAATCCTGCATCAGCACTTTGCAAACACAAAGCAAAAACTACAACTGAATTCTATCATATTTAGTATTTTAGTGTATTTCTAAGCACCGGACATCCAACTTTAATTACCTTGTTTCTACTCTATTTAATTATATTCTGTATTTTTACATCAACAGAAGAATGTTAGGTTTTTATTGGGGTTGTGTGTCTTTTCTTGTTATATGTTGTGCGCTGATTTTTTCTCGGCAAACAACTTGGTTGTGCGGCAATAAAGAAATAAATCTTAATGAATCCTTTACATTTGCATAAAACAGATAAATGCACACAACCATGTTAAAAAGTCTACAACGTGAATATGACTTTATTAGCACAGGCCTATGGCTGTACGTTTGTGTGTGTGTGTGTGTGTGTGTGTGTGTGTGTGTGTGTGTCTGTGCTCTGAATAGCTTTGAACAGGAAGGAAGTCTAAATTGAGCCAGGAAGAAAAGTGTGTGAGAGGAACAAACAAATCAGGAAATCCTACCGCTCCACATCTCTCTCTGACACACACACACACACACACACACAGACACACACACTGAAGGGTAAATCTCCACTCACTTTTATTCTGTCTTCGTTTGCAGACTAAACATCTAATCTGTACTTTGTCTGTTTCCTATTTAATATACTTTTCTTCTGATTTTAAATAAAGTGAGTGACAGGTGCAGCAGAGACTCATCAGCCTCACAGCTGTGTTTGTCCTCAGATCATAAAATCCTCCTCACGTGGACAGAAAATCTGTAAAAATACAAATTTGTAAAGACACATTAAAATCCCTCAGCAGCTGAAAGGTGTTTATGGTTCTGTGTTCAGAGTAAAACCTGTGACTTCCTATCAAATTAGGTTATGAAATATTCACACTTATTCTGTCACTGAAAAATCATTATCCATAAGTGAGTTTAACTCTTAGCTCACACACCTGCTACACACACACAGACACACACACAAACACACACGTAGACTTCCTCAGGGAAAAACCAAATCCTACTTCCTCCTGTGTGTGTGTGTGATTGTGGTTCTCAGGGCAGCCGGTACTTCCTCCTCTTCCTCCTCCTCTTCTTCTTCTTTGTCGTTTGTTCCTCCTCCAGCTGGACTCCAGACAGGAAACAGATGCTCTCCTTCTCGCTCCCTCTCTTTCTTCCCTCTCTTTCTCCTTTTCTCCCCCATCGCCCTCTTCCTTCCTTACTCTCTCTTTCTTCTCCATCTCTGCTGCCGTTTCTCTCTCCGTCTCTCTTTCACTTCCCCCCCTCCATCTCTTTTTACTCTGTATTTAATGTTGTCTCACTCTCTTCCTCCCTCCCTCTCTCCGTCTCTCTTTTACTCTGCACCCATCTTGATCTCCTCCTCCTCCTCCTCTTTCTAACTCTGCTCAAGTTGGGTTTTTATTTATTCTTCTCCTCTGTCTCTCATCCATCCCTCTATCCTCTTCTTCCTTGTCACATTTCTTTCATCCCTTTCTCTTGGTTTCTTGTCCTTTTTCAACATGTTGCTTTTAGTGAAAAGTCTAAAGTGTCAATAAAAATATAAAAAGAAAAAAGAAAATAGAAAATTAAAATAGGGGTTCAACTTATTTACACCTTATTGACAGTTTTTTGCAGCTTGTTTACAGTTTATTCTGAGTTTGTTTACAGTTTGTTTACGGCCTATTCACAGTAGAAAATCATACATGGCTCATTTGCAGTGTAAACTTAAACTGTCGTATCATGTTCACACTTCTTGTGTTCCTCTAAATGAACTCTATTGTAACTATAATGTATTTTTCAGTATGAAAGACAATGTTATTATTAGTATTACTTATTTAGCACCTGAAGTACTGGAAGAAACAAAATTAACATAAAGACATTGATGACATTTAATGGAAAATAAGATTTGCAACATAAAAAATAAAACCCAGTAAAACGTGAGATAAAATTAGAAACAGAGGAATAATACGACTGAATAACTAATAAATTGAGGTAAAGGTGTTTTTTACATGAAGTAAAAAGAAAAGCAGTGTAAAAAAAAGTTCACAAACACAACTTTAGTAAACATGTGTAAACGTTGTGCATCTGTTTGAATCAGTTTCAAGATGCTGTTTTCGAGCTTTTTGCTTTTTGTTCGAACAATAACAAAGAATTTGAGAATGAAGAAGAAAATGAACAAAAATGATTTGAGCTAAAAACAACTCAGACACACTCTGTTGCTGTGGGAGCTTGTGTGTTTGTGTGTGTGTTTGTGTGAGTGTGAGAGAGTGAGAGAGTGTGTTTTTAACATTATGTCTCCACCTAGTGTTCATGTTTAGATATACTTCCTCTGCAAACACTGATCTGGTCTCAAGAGGAAAATCTCTGATGTAAACTTTCTCCGGATCTAATTCTGCAGTGATGAGCCTCACAGTGAATCTCTCAGCCTCATGCGGTGTTTGTGTGTGTTCGTATGTGTGTGTGTGTGTAAGTGTGTGTGTGTGATTTCTGGTTTAATGATGCTATGAAATCCTTCCAGTAAAACCAGTCCACAGTAACTAGACCACAGCTAATCTCAATCTGAATGAATCAGATTTTCCTAGCATCGAGTGACCTCCCCTCACACACACACACACACACACACACACAAACACACACACTCTCTCTCACACACACAGACAAACACACACACAGACACACACAGTCATGTCCCCTCCTGAATTCCTGCAGAAATCAGAGGAAGCTGCCTCAGGTTACAGCTTCTGAATTTGTTTGATTCATATTTTTCCTTTCTTCCTCTTTTCTCTTCTTCATCTTCAACTGCTTTTTAATTTTCTCCGTCACTGTAGTAAAACGCTGCAGTTGTGTTACCACTGTTTGCTGCTGCAGCCGCACACGTCTTGTTGTAACACATCCAGCCGGTTGTGTTTCACTTTGCTTTCATCTCAACACAAACAGTTTATCTGAACCTGTGAATCCTGGTGTGAGGTGTCCTTACAGCAGTTATCAGCCACGTGTGTCTGTTTCAAGAGACTTCAGAGATTCAACCCTTTGCTGCTGCTGCTGTCTCCATCTTCTACATCTCAGCTGATCTCAGACCTGCAGCCAACACAGTCTGTTTCATTCTCTGGAACTTTACCCACAAGGCAATAGTGTTCAACTAGTGTGAAGCTTGAGACTCAGTGGAGAAGTGAGTCAAGTTCCCACGTGTGAACCTTTCTGGAACTTTGGGTTTGGATTCGCAAGTGACTGAGTTTTTACAGAATTTATTTAACTAATTGTCGACTGATTCATTTGAGTTGAGGGCTTTGTGAGATGATAATGATTCTCTCTCCCCCCCCCCCCCCTGGTGTCGGGGTTACCTGCTGGTCATCTCAGGGGCTGATTGCAGTGCTCATACATCACGTCTTTATTGGGAGGAAGTCATTAGGTCCCTGCAGCGACCCAGCCTTGACCCTGCTGAAGCTGCACTAAAAAGCTGGACCCAGGGGTCAGGACTGGGGGGGTGGGGCTAAACCAAGGCACTGGCCAATCACAGATGACCTGGGCAGCAGGCCAGCACCTTTGTGTGTGTGTGTGTGTGTGTGTGTGTGTGTGTGTGTGTAGTTATACTTTGTGAGGATAGTTTGACCAGTCCTCACTTTCTGACACCCTCACAGAATTAGGTTTAAGTGAGGTTCAGACATTTAGAAGTGGTGGTTCATGTTCTAGGGAAAGAATCATGAGGGTCTTTACAAAAATAGTGAGTTTTGCAGTTTGCAGTTTTGCAGCCGAGCAGGAATTATTTGTCACAATCACCAAAATCAGTTCAGAAACAAAACCCATTCATCCAGAGACGGCTCATTTCTCTGTAGCTCTGAGCTTCTCTTTCACTTTCTGCTGTAACCAAATAATGAAAGGATGAGTTTTGCTCTCAGCGTCCAGGAGGAGGAGGAGGAGCGGTCGTCTTCCTCTCAGCTTCGGTTTAGAAATCCTCTGGGAAACGATCTGTGGGAGAGTTGGCTCTTTGGTAAACTGTGATTGGGAACAGCTGATTTTCCACAGATGTGCTACCGACATATTTATCATCGAGGAAGTTTGTATTACAAATGAAAATAACTCCACTGCTCTTAAACCTTCTCATTGACGTCTTCACTTAGAGTTGTTGAACAAGAGGCAGCATCTCGGTGGGATGTCGGGGACGGAGAACACACACACACACACACACACACACACACACACACACACACACACACCGGTGCAGGTGCTGATCTACCAAGCTACCTGAGCTGCCATCAGCACTGAGGCAGCAGCACCAGGATGTTTGTGTTTCTGTGAATTTCATCAGAGAAAAGTGTGGTTGTTGGTTCGCCTCCTGGTAAAGAGCAGGCGAACCAACAAAGGCAACGAGTAGCAGCCAATCAGAGGAGGCAGAGCAACGTGGGATGCATATATAAATATATATACATCTACTGATTGAAAAACACTGTGTACCTGCGTTCACCCTGAATCTCACCACTGGTTGAACTGTCGCCCTCACTTTCAGTGGATGATCCCATGTTTCACCCGTGGGGGGGGGGGCAGCTGTGGGTGTTGGTTTGACTGACAGGAGGCGTAATGTGGCGCCAGGCGTCCCCTTACCCTCCATCTCCCCTCTTCACCTCTCCTCTCAACTTCCCCTGCCCAGATCCCCTTTCTGGGGGTCAAAGGTCATTCATTAGGATGCCCCATCCACTGCTGATAATACAGACATATACACAGTGTGTGTGTGTGTGTGTGTGGGGGGGGGGGGGGGTTCTAACCCACTCAGGACTCTGCCAGGGGTTGAGAGGGCCGGAGCGGTTTGACAGCCACCATCAGTCTTTATGTCCCCCCCCCCGACCCCACCCCGCCAAAACTATCTCTGCCGCACACACACACACACACACACACACACACACACACACACACAGACACTCTTTACCCCCGGGGGCATTAGTGTCCTCGTGTTGCCCTGAAAGAGAGTTGCACTGACCGGTCACAGCGATGACAGAAAATGTGACTCCAGCTTTTTTCAGCTCTCGGCCTCAAACCGACCAGTTGAGCATCGATCAGCTGTTTGTGAGAGACGACTTCTCAGAGACATGTTCAAAATACATAAATGAATAAACCAGGGGGGGGGGTCGGAGACGTTCAAACTCACTAGATCTGGATTTTTAATTTGGATCTGCCACAAATGTCACACATTCCTATATATTGCAGCAGCAGCAGCAGCAGAAGCTCTGGCTGGAAGTGAAAGGTGTGAATTCACGGGGGGGGAGTTGCTGTTAACGAGTCCACAGTTTGTTCTTAGTGAGAATTTAACAAAAAGGTGAAACATTTGTTCATTTACAGAAGGAAAACAGATTATTTTCTCCTCTCTGGTTCAAACTGGGAGTCAAAGCAGGTGAGAGCATGAAGGACAAGATTTGAAGCTACAATCTATAAACAAGTGACTTCGTTCTGTTTCTCTCTTCTTCTTCTTCTTCTTCTTCTTCTTCTTCTTCTTCTTCTTCTTCTTCTTCTTCTTCTGTGTAATGTCTGCCCTCAGTGTGACAGTTTGATGAGCTATTAGTCGACATAATTTACCGTGTGTTCAGCTCCGCCTGCAGACTCTCTGTCTGCTGCGGGACGACGTGCCTTTGTCCTGACTGCTGCTCAGGACACGCACACACAAACACACATGTGCACATAGAGTCCTCTGACGTACAGAGACATGTTGCTGTGTTTGGTAAGAATGAGAGAAGAGTCACTTATAGAGAACTGGAAGAGAAGGTCACATGATGAGGAGTCAGGTGAAGAAAATAAAACAAGCATAAACTTTAAAAGCCTTTTGGGGTCATCCTCCTCCGAACAGACAAAAGACAGAAGACATGACCTCCTCGTTAGGGGTGACAAATACTTAATAACAAAAAAGTATTGAATCTTTTGTGGTTTTCACACCTAAATATTAAAATACAAATAATAGAACCAGATTAAAAACCAGAGCTTTCTCCCTGAAAGCAACATGGAGTCGTGAGACCAGAACAATGAGCTTAAAGACGTTATCTGAGGAGCCGAGGCAAACTGCAGCCCCCCCGACTCCTCTTCACACATCCGTGACGAAGGACAGACAGCTCTGAGGTCGCTGGGTGGCTGATCGTGACCTCCGACCTGTCGGGCCGGTATCAGGCCGGGGTCACGGTGACGACAGGTTGTCCGAAGCTGTGTCCTCTCAGACATGAGTCGACTGTCTGGAAACATTTTCAACTTTCAAAAGTCCAGTTTCTAAATGATTTGAAATTGGAAAAGGGCCCTGAGTTATTTTTTTACTCATCATAATCATCCTCTGTTTCCCATCGTCTTCTCTCGGCCAAGCTGATACCACAGTGACAGGTTCTAGCACATTAACCCACAGCACGTGTTTCAAGGTGGATTTCTCCATCTGAGCGACTCCACCTGCTGTGGACGGAGGAGAAGGTGGAGGCTGAACTCAGAGGAAGATAAGAAACATTTAGTCAATACTCGTGACATTAAGGATTCGGGTTAACCTCGGTGTGAAAGGTTAATGGCCGACAACATAATGCTCAATCCTTCAAGTTCATCAGGCACATTCTTCCTCCACCTGCCGCGGCGTGGCGGCTTCACGGTCTCGACTCTCGCCGCTCTCACTTTGTCGGTGTTGTAACCGACCTGTTGCACAATCGCTGGAGCCGCCACTCAGCGACCAGAGGAAACAGTGAGGGGAGAGGGGAGAGGCGAGAGGGGAGAAGGGCTCTCCGTCTGGGCGGAGGGCAAACTCCCAGCTCGATAAGAAAGGTGAGAGGTAAACATTGACCCTGGTGCTATCGCTGCTTGTCCAGGTCCATCTTTCACTGGAGAAACTATGCAAACAGCCGGGATGCACTGATAACTCTCTTTCAGTCCGAGCAGTAAAACTTTAAGTGTGGTCTGATAACAGGGAGCAGAGCCGAGGCGCCGCGGTTCCTACTGGAGCCTCAGGTGGTTGAGGAGGACTGATCCACGGGAGCCATGTCCTGTGTGAGGAGGTTCAAGCAGCTAATTCAAGCAAATGCAGTGGAGCAAATATTACAATATGAAGTTTTTGTTTCCATGAATATTCAATGCAGAAGTAGTTTCATGTAGTATCATGGGAAGCCAGAGGAAATGGACGTTTGGGCCTTTAGAGTTTTCATATCGATCATTTTCTGAAACTGAGGATCATTAAAACCTCAAAGTGCAAAATTATGAATTTCTCCCTGGAGAGACTTTCTGAAAATATGTTCTGATATCACAACTCTCCTCTTTTCCACTGACGGCCTCAGTGTTGAGGTCTTTACGTGATATGGTGACATGTTTATTGGTGATATTGTTGGGATGTGGAGATGTTTACTGGTCAGAGCAGGCGTTCAGTGTCTGTTTGGCAGGAAACATCAAAACTTTGAAATCCAAAACTCAGGGAGCAAACAAAGACAAAGTTCATAAACAGGGACGAGAACGAAACAGAACCAGAAGCAAACAGGAAGCGAACTGACAACCTGAGGAGAACTGGGAGAACTGGGAGCTCAGAGAATAAACACATGACAGAGGCAGGATTAATTAAACACAGGTGAAACTGGTCGAGGCGAAGCAGCCAATCACAGAGGAGGGAAACTGGACAGAGGAAGTGAAGACGCAGGAAACACAAAGAACGACAAAGTGAAACAGGAAATCATGAATTCAAAGTCTAAACAAAAATCTGAAATTCAAACAAAGACAGCAAGAGAATTACAAATAACATTTTTAACGCACTAATGTTATTTTGCTAAATTGAATCTGTACTGAACAGAAACTTGTTTGGTTCTTTTCATGTCTTTGTATTTTTCAATCACTGGGTTTGTTCTGGATCAAGCGAAAGTTTTAAACCTGATTAGACGCCTACTGGAAAACAACCATTTACCAGCGCTGACGGTCCAGTGTACTGGTATTTAACCAGCGAGCGGCTCCAGTGGGATGACGACAGGGAAATGAAGAGAAACCGAGTCTCTAGAACCACAGAATAAGGATTAAGTTCATTTCAACCTGAAGGAGGAAGGTAATACAAGATGCCCCGACCCGTCTGTTAATGTCTAACTGGATCAGTAACCACACAGACGCTCGCTCTGACCTCCTGCAGGAGACTCATGTCAGCAAACATGTGGAGAAGAAGGTGTTTGTGAATGGATCTGACATTATTAGAGTCTAGTTCCAGTTAACGACATCACAAGGAGGTGAGTTCTCCTCCGAACGCCACAGAGACTTTTATTCAATATCTGTTTCTCATCTCTACTTCAGTCGTCACATTGTCCAGACACATTTGGATTCAAACAAAAAGCATCACCTGCAGCAGAATGAGCAGAATTTTGTTGTTTATATAGTTAATGTTTACAGCCCTGGTTTGAGCCTCGTGGTCGGCTTCACACACGTATGACTTTATTGCACCGTGAAGCTTATGATCATGCGTGTGTGCGTAAACACTCTAAACTGCAAACATGAGGTCAGGATATTGAATTTCTCTGTGACTCTCACTGTTAATAAGATCCATACAGAACATTTCCTGTCCAGCTCGGTCGTAAACACGGCGTTAGATGTGGCATCATAACGTTTTACTGGGACTGTGCATGATGACAAACATGACTGATTTTAATGACACGTGAAACAAACAAGGGGGGGGGGGGGGACGCCTCAAAAGTCTATTTAGATGTGTAGATCAGATAGACATTTATCAAAAACATGGAAATACAGATATTTTCACAGCTTAAATCCAAAAAATGCGAAAATGACTTGTAAAAAAGGTTCATAATGACACAACCCCCTCTGGTTGTTGTGTCATTTGAGTTTTGCTCGACCTCTTCGCAGATTTCAGGCCTCTGACAGGAACTTCCACCTGAAGTGTCAGTTTCACCATTATAATAGTTTTGCTCCCTTGACAGATTCTCTTCACCTCAAACAACTGCTCTTCATCATCGGCTCCAATCAGTCCTGGTGTCCCTCAAGGTTCTATTTCAGGTCCACTTCTATTTTCTCCTTTCATGCTTCCTCTAGTCTTCTGGCTTCTTCTTAGATTCTGTTGAAGTCTCTATTCTTTCAATCTTATTTACTTTTATCTTGTTTGTCTTTTATTGTCTCTTTCGTTCTTTTTTATTCATACTTTAGTTGTTGTTCTGTTGCCATTTTTTTGAAGCTCTTTGGGCCGACTCCTTGTTTTTAATATGTTAAATGACTTGATTAGTTAATGGTTAGTTAATTGATTTGTTTTCATAGCTTCCAATGGGGACATGACTCTTACGTTGATTGAGTTACATGCAGCAGATCCGCTCTTTAATACAATTTGTGTTTTTGGAAATGTAGCATTTATTTGTAAGTTCTAACTTTTGGCTTGAAAATGAACATCAGCTGATGTTTACTGCACATTTATCTGCATCATTGTATTCACCAGGAAAAAAAAATTCAAGGTTATAATAAATAAACAAATGTAGAAATATTTTGAGATCTTCCAAAATATTGGCACCATAACTGACATGGTCACATTTATTTGAAAGATTCCTGTTCATGTATATCAAGTATTTCTACTGATACTTAAAATAAATATTCATGTTGAGTTGATTTTGCTGATTGTTGACATGGAAAATAACACAGACACAGTTCTCACAGTTTCTCAAATGAAATGAACAGATGAAATCTAAGTTTGAGTTAAAAAATATTTGTAGTTAAGTTGTGAAAATGATCATTATGTCATCTTTTCATTGTAGCTTATAAATTGTTAAATGAAGGTTATGGGGACATGACACGAGTCCATCAAAGTAAAAACGGAAAACAGAAAAATATATTTTATTCTATGAGCCATACTCACTTGAATTAGTGACAACTCACAGGAAGCGTTGAGTCTGTGAAGTCATTATGAAGTCTGTGTCTCCCCCTGCTGGTCAGCTGATCACATGATAAGTCGTTTTTAGGCTTGAAAATGAGAAAATACACCTCACGCAGTAATGAGGCGTTCAAATGTTAATGCACCATTCATTTTGATTCAGTTGACTTTAAGTCAAAACTAATATTGATGTGCAAATACTTGATTTAGAAATCCTGACCCATGTTTAAAACTGTTGTTTTTCAGGTGAGAAGTTGTTCACGTTGGATTTTGAGTTCTGCTTTCGATCGTTTGTTCTTTTAACTTTTTACCCTCGTTAATGGTTCTTGAGTGTTATTCCTCCTGATGAGCTTCATTACTCGTTATAAAAGATGAGCGTTTCCTTTTTAACATCATGAAATAAAAACGTAATACAATTTACATCAACATATACAGGCTGTTAATAAATCGTCTGACGTGTATCTGCTCTTATAAAACGCAGGTGGTTTTATATATTTGTTTAATTTGAATTTAGTTATAATTTCCATGACGTCATTGTCACATGTCCAGCTTTGCAATATGTTTACTGAAAGGTTCAAATCAAATGTTACAAACTGGGTCATAAATCAAACAAACTAGAAAATGTGTTGAAAGAAAAACAGTTGAATGACGTGCACATGAAAATATAAACACTATTAACGTTAGTATGACGTCACCTGCCTGCAGGAGCCCCGTGCAGACACTTGATGGCGCTAGTGATGTGTGGTTCTATAGCTGCTGACCATTGACTGAAGAGGAAATTAAATAAAGATGATATTTCATTATATTTATCATTTAAACCGAGTCTGGACCTGAGCTGTGCGTGTGTGTGTGTTTCACTGAGATTAATAACAATAGTTGAGACAGCTTTTAGTGAGGCAGCGTTTCCCTTTCAGAATAAAAGAGGGAGGATGAAGCAGCTGCTCTGATTGGATGAGGAAGAGGAAGTTCAAAATGTTTGAGTTAGTTTCTGAAAATAACAGACATTTGAAAACAGGATGAAATCTTTTATTGTTTCAGAATAGTTGATCAACAGTGATGCATCTTTCCAAGGTTCTGTGACAACATTGTTAGAGCTTATGATTTGTATGAAGACAGGTTTATTGATTTCATCTGAAAGGAGATCACTTCTTCTTGGAGCCTTCCAGGCCGCTCTTCTCACAGTCGATGAAGAAGTCGTTGCAGGCGACGGTCAGAGCCGCGACCAGAACCACAAACTCCTGGAAGTCCACTTCCCCGTCCTGGTTTTCATCCAGCTCGCTCATGATCCTCTCCACCACCATCGGGTCCTTGCTGGCCTGAAAACACAAACATCAGGCTAAAGAAAAACAGAATCTAACTAAAGAGGAATCGGTTTTAAAAGATCTTATACTAATGGTGATCTCCCTGCATGGTCTTAGAACAGGAAATATAAGAAAGAATCCAGTGGTTGAAGCCATTTCCACAAACAGATGTGTTCTATGGACATTAAGCGCTCATATATAATCTTTACTTTCTTTTGTCGAATCCTAAAACTACCTCGACTGAATCTGCTCTACACGACAGAGCAGCAGCTCTACGTTCAGACAGATACTCACAGACAGGAGATCTGAGAGCTCCTGCTTCAACAGGCACTTCAGTTCTCGTCTATTCAGCTTGTACTTGTCTCCTTCTTGTCCCGAGTACGAGTGAAACACTCCGATCAGGCTCGTCATCGCCTCCTGCAGGTGGCCACTCATTGTTTCTGTCCTGCAGGGGGAGAAGACAAATCAGGTTTCACTACAGAGCAGGTGAAGAAATGAGACATTCTGCAGGACTTCACCTGAGCAACTCAAACCATCATGATCCATTCATCCTTAATGTGGTTAAGTGTTAATTGTTGTCCTGAGATAACGAAGGAGCCATCGATGTCTGAAGACTGATCAGAAGATTCAACAACACGATGCAACTTCTACTCAGTGACAGCGCCCCCAGGTGGTGATTAACTCTGTTGGTCTCCGTAGAGAAGAAAAACCTGAATCTATCTCCGTCAGTTCTTCTCACAGGAGATTGAACCCACTTACCAGAGTAACATAAAACAGACGTTCAGGGATTCAAGAAGAAAATTCTCTATATTCACATTCACTGAACCCTCAAACTCTTTCTAATCAAAAGTCTAAGTACGAAAGTTCTAGAATAAAAACAGACACCAACAGGTAGAACAATCGCGTGACGTGCACTTGGAAACTGAGCTTTAAATGATTTGTGAACACATGAGCGTGTTCTCCTCAGATTTCATATTCTGTTTGGTCCTGCTGGAGCAGATCAATCCTCCATCTGCCGACTGATGTGAAGCTGCAGCAACAACATCAAGAACTGAGCTGAAGAGAAGTCTCATGAGAACGAAGCACAAAGCTGGAAAGCTACAGAACGTTTCTGAGACCACATCCTCAGAGCGTCCTCGTTAAACTCTGATGAAACGTGTTCCTCTCTGAGCTGAACTCAGGTGGAGGAGTTCAAACTGACCTTACACCGTCAGACACCTGAGAAGCTGCTGCAGCCTCCAGGAGCCGCTGGAGGACAAAGGCACCGACCTCCTGCTGGGCCGCGTGCACACGGATTCAGATCCTGCATTAAGTTACATTCAGTGGAGCCCCCTGGAGAAGTTTATATTTCATACAGAGATGTACAGCTGCAGTCTGAGAGCAGGTCACGAGCCACGTTCCCTTCATTAGGCTCCATGATTGCTGCTAATAATTTATTTCTTGGAGCTAATTAAAGGCTCTTTGAATGTCAAATGCAAATCTGGTTTTAATTAGCTGAAGCAGAGACGAGCATCAGACTGCAGACGCCACTCAGCAGGAAACAATCAAGTCAAACACACGGTCTCCTCTTCCTCTCTGTGGAAGCAGCAGAGGAGACAAACAGCAGGAACTCACCTGGACGCTGACGGCTGCAGGTGCAAGTGGCTGCAGCTCACACCTCATCAGTTATAAGGGCTCCTCTCACCTGTGTGCAGGTCGGCCGGAGTGACGCCCCCCTCTGGTGGACTCCTGCTGCTGCACGGTCACCTGCTGCTGCAATATAAGGTGAAGAACACAGAATATAAGGTTTAATCTGTCAAAGCAGGAAACAGCTGGAACACAATAAAACCTGATAATGAGCCGTTAACGGTGACGTGTTTAACTCCGTCCTGCAGAAACTTTATACAAATGTTTTATCGGCTCAT
Organism: Pleuronectes platessa; assembly: GCF_947347685.1. Lineage (NCBI taxonomy): Eukaryota > Metazoa > Chordata > Actinopteri > Pleuronectiformes > Pleuronectidae > Pleuronectes > Pleuronectes platessa. Next base: position 1,533,378 of record NC_070635.1, read on the forward strand.
GAATTTATGGAAACGACTTCTCATTTAACAGATGAGGTGAAACATTAACAGGAAGTCTCACTGGGTTTATTGTCAAATCCAAACTGACGGCTGCATTTATTCCTCTAATTTCTCTTCAATCATAAATACTATGATACCAAATGTGCTGTTTTATGTTTTTCTTCTGTTTGATTGTATCTATATTAGATTTTTTAACGAATGTGCAGCAATTTGTGTTACATTTTATACATGAAGTTATGTGATATGAGTGTAGTTTTATCATTATTTCAGGATATTTGCTGTCGGGGGAACAAACCACACTTCTCTCTCTCTTCCAGGTCCATGTAGTTGCTGTTCTGAGGATCATAACATGATTTTCCTCTGCAGTTTCCCAGCTGTCTTAACAGTGCAGTTCTCTGAACAGACATATTTTCTCGAGCTCCTTAAAAGCACAACCTGTCTGTGGTTCCTCTGAGCTCAGCTTCGTGTGCTCTAAAGGAAACAGCTGTTAAATGGACCATGAGCTGCAGGTGCTCTGTCCGGTAGGTTACAGGTGTCAAGCTGAATACGTGATAATCTCTGTCACAGGTCGAACATAGTTTGTGTGAACGGTGTTTAACCTTCAGAGCTGAAATGGGTTTTCTTTGTCTTTGTTTGACGTGTGATGGCTGAAACGATTTCAGAAACATGACATGTTTGTGATTTGGTCATTTTAGGTCACATCTGCAGGTGAAGAACTCGGCACAAAAACACATTGTGAGCTCTGAACCCTGTTTTCCTGCTTCGTGTTCACACTCATACACTTGAGTGACATTTTCCTGCAGAGTCGTCAGCCACTCTAACAAATAAAACAATTTTTTCTTGTCGTACAGCTTCTACCTTCTCTGGTGCTCGTCACCCGGCTCTTCACTGGAACGCCATGTGCAGCGATTCAGCCTGAATGACAGAGCAAGTGGAGAAGCAATGTAAATCTAGAGCAGGTCAGTCAAATGAAATGTTCACTGAATGCAAACGATCAGGATTCATTTGCATCAGTGTCCACATGTGGAGGATATGAACGTTTTATTGATGCATGATTCTGGTCAAGCTAAATTAATTTGTTATCAAATGGTGGTAAAACTGATCTGAAGTCTGTAAAATGCACAACATCAAATTAAACCTACAATGTCTGAAAGTCTTAATCATACGGTGAATTCATTTCTAACTAAATGTTTCTGAATTCAACATTATTGGAATTAATTATTAATGGAAACCTGACATGACCTCACATCAGAGACAGATCTTTTCTTTCCTTGGTTTGATGAATTCCCGTTTGAAGAATTGGGGGGGGGGGGGGGGGGGGGGGGAGTCATCAGACACAGTTTAAAAAAGGCAGGAAGGCTGTTTTTATTAAAATCACAAATAAATACATCAATATTGCATCGTGGGAATTATAAATGTCCAGCATTTAACGAGGCATACAAATACACTTTAAACATCCTAAATAGAGAAATTCTGAAAATATAAAAAAAGTCTGTCAAATGCATAAATGTTTCTATATGTAAAATACTCAGTGTATTTGTGCGTCTGCAGCTTTTTGTGCTGCAGAAGAACATCTGGAACTTTCTGCTTTTGTGCTGTTGTAATAATTTTAAGCTGATTTTGTAACGTGTCTCTTTGTCTTTGTAAACCGGTGATGACAACTTCAGAAGATCAAGGGTGTCATCTACATTCCGTTTGTAAACTCTGCAAATAGCCACACAACCACATGATAAACAGAGAAACAATAATAATACACAACACTCATGCAATACTGAAAGGAAGAAGTCATTTAGAAAACAACTGGCACAAGTTCAAAGTATCATAAATACAGATTTTACAATCGTCTGCTGTAAAAAAACATTTCAATCATAAACACAAAACATTGTTATTTATACCAACACGTCTCATGAGGGAAACAAACTGTGTGTTTCCTGTCAATCATAAACCTGTAAACACGGATTCAAAGTTTCACCTTTAAGCTCCAGCTCTCGCTGCATGAGTCGACATTTTAAAAGCTTCTAACGACGGAACACGTTGGATGTGAAATGAGTCGCTATATAAATAATAAACTTCAACTTATCTGATATTATTCTCAATAGCTGTGGAAAAGCTTAAACAATATGCTTTTATCCGTTTTTAGCAAAAAGGTCTTAAACATTTCCCATGAAGTTTCGTGCAGGGTCTTTATATATATTTATATATAAATAAATGTGGAGCCCAGGCAGTGGTTTGAGCTCCACTCAGCCTAATGAAGCTGTATCTTCACAGGCCTATAAGACAAAAGGCCCAATCAGATCAAGTTCTTACAGACATGCACGTGCACGTACTCGATTAACACTGGAGCCGCCACTTCAACACTCAGAGGCCGACGGAGAAGCCACTTCAAGATTATGACTTAATTAGCACATATTCAAAGAGGCGATGCATCGAATTCCCAACAACCAATCTCCACTTTAAACTCAGGAGGAGCTGGATCCAACGATCTGCTTCCACAGTGATTCTGACTCTTCTGTTCCCGGACACGTCAGTAATTGGTCCACGGTCCCCAGAACACCTCGTATCAGATTCTCTCATGTGGCCTTTGGCTCAGCTGTGAGTCATCAGAGCTGGAGCAAATTATGAGCTGGTACCTGTGAGAGCCAGGAATGTAAGAGAGACCCATCGGCTGCACAGACCTGTCAGCACCTGGTCACCCGGCTTGTTATCCAGAGCGCCACATGGGGGATCTCATTCAGCGCCTGTCAACAGGACGCCGGCCCCGGACGCTCACAGGCCGTCCGCTCTACACTCTGCAGACAACATGACAGATTCCCACAGGCGGCTCCTGATCAAGTTATTCTCCGTCATCTTTAATGAGACGTTGGGTTTCACTCCCACCTCGTTGTGACAGGTAACTCGAGTTCAGACCTTTACAGACACTTCAGTTCTTTAACCTTTTCTTCAAAATGCCACGAGCGGTATTTGTGTTCGGGGATTTGACAGCTTGTTATTATTCCTTTCCATAGAGTTGACTTCTTCTTGATTACACTTCACTATCTTTGCCCCGCTGTCCTCTTCAGGGCATCTGATCACAGAAACAGATGGAGTTCTGCTCTGGACGCTCTGGCCCCCGTCTCCGGGCAGCGTCGGCCTTCCCAGGACACTCCTCAGCTGCTCCCAGAAGAACGGCTGCTGGCTGACCTGCTGGGGCCACTCCAGGTACGTCTTGGTGCTCAGCATCTTCTTCAGCCTGCAGTACTTACTGGGCAGCGAGCTGGGATCGATGGGCTCCTTAACCACCAGGATGACATCACTGAAGGTCTTTCCCATGGCCCTCTGCTGGGCGAAGTACAGCTCGTAGTTGCACCAGTCGCTGTTCACAAAGTGTCGGGAGAGGACGAATATCGACTGAGGACGGAACGAGGAGAAAGGAAACAAAATGAAAACATTAGTTATTGAAGAAGACTTGAAACCAGAGACTGAGACATAAACTCCTGAGGACAATGTTTACTGCGGTATAAAGCGAGAAGTAGAGTTATTTTATATAGAAACAAGCCAGTGGAGTCGCCCCCTGCTGGTCATCTGAGAGAATACAGATTTCAGGAACTACTGCATTTGCTTCAATTCCAGTCCCACACAAAAATGTTGTAAAACGCCCTCTGGTTCTGGATCTGCCTATTTGTACTGATTTAGTCAAAACATTTCCAAACATGAACGTAACAACCTACTTCACGTTTCTGATATCTGTCTTTTGATTGACTTTATCTGCCTCATCCAGCTGATTCAAACTTTCAAACTTTATTTATAACCAATTTGCCAAAAATGTGCGTGTGTTGTGAGCAAGACAATGATAAAACTACTTGTTTGTACCTTTCGACTGTTTTCAATGTTCTCAATGATGTTGTCGATGATCCACCTTCCCGGCATGAAGTCCCTCTCATGGATGCACAGACGATACGGGTTTCTACTGTTCTCCAAACAGGGCAACAGCTGGTCCCTCACCCAGTCGGCATCAGCATGGCTGTAGGAAATGAAGGCGTGATACGTAAAAGTGCCCATCGCCCCGGCTGCTTTTTCCTTGTGCGCTCTGTATTTGGCTCGGATGATCTGATACGTGGCTTTCGTGTACCAGGGAAGGTCGAAGACGTAGCAGATCAGCATCAATATCAAGATCACCGCTGCAGTGGTGGCCACAGAGATGAGGATGACGAGTTTCATGTCACAGGCCACTCGACTTGGCAGGTATTGGGATACGACCGTGTTGAGGAAGGCCTCCGGGTGGTAGCACCTGTAGTTCCACGGCCAGTCGGTGAGGTTGACCGTTCCCTGTGACATCGTCTCCTGGACGAAAGCGTGAAGCTCACAGGTGCAGTGGTACGGGTTGTTTCCCGCCCTCAGGCCAGACAGCTCAGGCATACCCTGGAAAGACGCCTTGCTGATGAGGCCGAACGAATTCCCGTCCAAGGCCAGAAACTGCAGGTGCGGACTTGTCCACTTCGATGGGATGAACTTGATTTTGTTCCCACTCAGCAGGAGCTCTCTCAGCTCGGTTGCCTTCTCAAAGAACGTCGTGTCCAGCTGGTCCAGGTCGCAGTGGGACAGGTCCAGGTGCTGCACCGTGGTGGGCAGACAGAGGAGGGCCTCACTGACGAACTGGTTGTGGTGGGCGATGAGATGAGTGATGTTGGTCCAAACGCAGTCGCGACTGTCTTCAGCAGATCCCAGTTTGTTGTTGCTGACGTCCAACACCTTCAGCTGCCGGAAGTCGCTGGTTAGCACCGACAGGTCCTCTAAGCTCGTCAGCTCGTTGCTGCTGGCGTTGAAGGTGTGGAGGTTTGGCATGGTGCCCTTGTTTTCACAGCGCTGGTTGAAGATGTAGCCACTCTGCAGTCGACAATAGGAGATGTCCAGTAACTCCACACCTTCCATCTCCACCCAGGAGTCGCAGGGCACGTAGTTGAAGTAAACGTACCGAATAGAAAGTTGCTTGATCTTGTTGAACCAGGTGAAGCGCCAGTCAAACCGCAGCACATCAGGATTACTGATATACCTGAAAGAAACAGATGGTAAGAATGTGTGCAAATGAATATGAAAATACTCTCCTCACGTTTTCAGTGTCCGGTCCTAAAGTGCATTTCACTCACATTCACTCCTCTGTCAATTTGGATTATCCAATTAACCAATTAACCCCAGTCTGCACGTGTTTGGACTCTGGGATGAAGCCGGAGTCACAGCAGAAAAAAACGTGGTTCACGTTTAATCTCACGACACTTCTGCTTATGGTTCTGAAAATTGCTTCAGCATAGGTCATAAACCCTGCCTCCTCCAGGTTAATGGACGGGACATGGATACAAATAATGGCCTAGTCTATATGTCATCTCTAGATGGTTCTAATCACACTGATGTTTGTTGAAGTTTGGTTTGAATTAGTATTCAATGATATAAAAACAGGGTGAGATGTTGTGACCTCGATATCGTGGTTTCATCCCCTGATCACTTCTGCACATTCTCTCCATGTGGACACGTGACATAAAGAGGAAGAAACTCACCAAAGATCCAACTTGTCAATCGTCAGGTTGGTGATCCAGGAACTTGCTCCGGTGTCACTGAATGTGGGTGAACGGGCGAAGTCGATGTACTGAACCCTCAATCTTCTGATCAGGCCGATCTGTAGGTTCATCAGAGCCATCCTCAGGAGATGCTCATTGAATTTCCCCCTGTGGATGATTAGCTGAAGCGCATTAATGTCTTTCAAACCCTGGAAGATGTCCTCCTCCCCCGTGTAGTACATGTACTCGAAGAGGTTGCGGAACTGGATGACGCTGAAGTTGTTGTTGGCGATGTCGTGCAGCATGTGAACGAGAACGCCCGGCTGCTGATCCACGGCCATATCGAAACCCATCTGCCTCGTCCGGATGACCTCCAGACTCCCGGGCTCGTAGTAGCTCAGGTTGGAGGAACACTTGATTGCAAAACTTTGTAGCCTGATGTTCTTCAGCGGCAAAAAATCTGCTTTCTTCAGTCCCATCACCAGGGGGCCCCCCATCGACAGAACCTGGAGTTTGACCAATTTGGAGAAGCTCTCAGCCAGAGTGGCGTGTTTGTAGAGGTTATTGGACATGAGCAGCTGTTTCAGGTCGGACAGAGGCGTCAGAGCGCCGGCCGGGATTTCCTCCAGTGAGTTGTTGAAGACGTTAAGACTCTCCAGCAGTGGGTTGTGTTTGAAGGCATCCGTGTGGATGTGTGAAATGTTGTTGAACTGCAGCTGCAGGATGCGCAGCAGAGGCAGCCGGAGGAGGTCGTCAGCGTGGACAGCTTGAAGGTTATTGTAGGAGAGATCCACATCCTGGAGGGTGGAGGGAAGCTGTCCCCGGGGCACGGCGCTGAGCTGCCTCCCCACGCAGTCTGCCGAGCGGCCGGAGTTGTGGATGCGACAGGTTCGAGTCGGGGACACGAGGGCCCCGAGGAGCAGAGAACTGAGCTGGATCAACTTCCACATCATCACAACAGACCTGGAAAGAAACAGGAAGCATTGAGCTTATTATTAAGTAGATGGACGACATTTATAATGTGGTGGAGGAAGATTTTAAGTAAAAGTACAATTATATATATATAGAGATATAACAGCCTGGTAAATGTACCAAATAAGTTGTTCTACTTGAGTAAAAGTACATTGGTACTCTCCTTTAACTTATTTATTCAAATAAAAACAATGTATTCAATTAAATAATTATAATTAGGTACAAATACATCAGTTAGTACATTCAATTAATTATAATTAGGTACAAATACATTATCAAACAGCAGCTTCCTCATGTTTTCTTCTTCTGCTTGATTCTGTCACAATCTCATCCTCGTTCCTGTCTTTCACTCGGCTCGTCTTAAATCATAGATGTCTATTTTCAGAGTTGTTAAAGACACACAATAAAATATTAAATAAATATAGAATAAAATAATCAGATCACACACACACTCACACAATGCAAAGGGAAACACATCAGATATTGAACAGGCTTCACTGGTCCCCTGTGATACAACTCACACGACACTGCACTCACCCAGTTTCCTGCTCAGCACCGTGAACACTGACTCTCTAGAATCCCTCCTCTCTCCTTTACTTATATGACCCAAGGCTCCACGCTCACATGTGAGGAGCTGTCAAACTTTACAACCACTCAGCAAGCAGCGTTGGTTTTATCTCATCCACAGGAGACGTGACTTGAATAAACATTGATCTCTGTGTGGATAAGGGTGATATAAATCCACCGCTCCTTATTTACCTGAAATTAAAGGATGTTCCGGTTCCTGTTGTTGTTTTGAGCTCCTCCAGTCAGGAGGAGGGAGATGTGTTGTCTAATGTCTCCTCATCCTCCTGGAACTGTTTCAATATTGAAGTATTAATAATGAAACCATGTCATCGTTTGTTTTCTAGATAAACAAAATAAATTAAATATTGTTTCGGTGAATTTTTGTCATCCTGTGTTTACAGCCTCTTCCTTCCTCTTCCTTCCTCTTCCTTCCTCTTCCTTCCTCTTCCTTCCTCTTCCTTCCTCGCCATATAACGTGAGGGACAAACCACAAACCCCCCCGTCTATCTGCCCTGGTCAGCAGTGAGCAGCTGCTCGTGGAGATTCACACTGTTGATGAACATTGATAATATTGACTCAGTGAAATCTGACCATAACAAGGTTTGGGAACTGACGCAGACTTTTGTAAAGTGCGAGTTCTTTGTGTTTTGCACTTGAAGTAACCACCAGGTGTTTGGGTTGTTGGTTCACTGCAGGTCACCTCCATCACCACTGGTTAGCCTCTGGTTGTAAATGAAAGGAGCAAGATGGCGGTGCCCCTACCACGGATTCTCTGGCTTCATCTTTTGGAGAGAAGTGTTGTCTGTTCTTATATTAAATGTTTCAAACCAGAGATTTGTTATGCATTGAATTGCAGGCACACACACACACTCACACACATGTACACACACATCATCATAATCATCATCATCATTATTATAACGATTTAATGAACGCTTATGTATTTTATTCCATTTATTCAGTGTAAACAAAATATCTGGTACAAATTCAGATTCCTTTTATTCCATAATTAATTTATCTATAATTAATTTATCTGTCAGGAACAGTTTGATTCTGCACACATACACCCCCCCCCCCCCCCCCCCCCCCCAGGTTGTGTTTTGTGGGCGATATGCATATGAGTCATGTGTTTTTAATTGCTCCTGGATCACTGTAATTCCCCTTCTGGGATGAATAAAGCACTTGATCCCGTGGCTACGCTCACTGATCACTCCAGGATGTGTCAGAGGTATTTCTGGACAGTGGGTGGAAGTTGAAAGGCGTCGTCCAACTTCACGATCGCTCTTTGCTCCGAGCTGAACAGAAAATCTGTGTCAGGGCAAACGGAGGTCAACAGAAGCCGAGTGTCCCGCCTCCCCACATCCACCCAGCTGGTTTGACATTAACCAGCCTGCAGCCTGTCTGTGAACAGGAGAGGCTTGCATGGTCAGGTTGTGTTGACACTGGTTGGTCCTGTGCAGCCTCATCTGTGAAGAATGTGCACAGAGATGCTGCCAACTGCTCACTCTTGCATGTCTGGGTTCATTTCCTTGTTTTGAGACGAGCAGCGTTGCTTCATCTCAGTGTCAACACACAATCAGATTGACAGGTTGAACAGGCCGCACAACCTGAGCCACCTACACAATAAACACACACACAATGCCGACCACCCGGTCAAAGGCTTTCACACGCTGATAGGCTCACTGCCAGCTTCTTATAGAAAACTGGAAAGACGAGTGGGAAAACCCAGAGAGAACGTGCGAGGGAAAAATGAATTGTTTCTGCACCTTAGAGATAAACTCTCCTACTTTATTGTTCACTGTTCATCCCGGGAACCAGCTGCTGACGTGTAGAGGACGGAAATGAAAGTTAATCCTGAGTCCGTACACATTTCACAGTAACAATGTGAAGATGTACACATTCATTCAGCCTTAATTTTGAGGTGTGGAACATCTACCTTGTTATTCCACACACACACGTCTTTATGTGACTCGCATCTCAAGAAATGTTCATCTCATCAGCTCCACTTGTGTATCCATGAGGGCCCAGTGAAGAGCAGTTTTTTGAATTGGTTCAATTTGGACACATGATATTTTCAACGTGTCTTTTCTTCCTCATCCTCAGATAAATCTCATCAGTGGCTGAAGACCTGTGGATGGTGATTATTTTGATAATCTGATTATTATTATTTTACAATATCAGACTGACAGACATTTATGGGACTTGCAGGTGATGAAATCTGTTATTGCTGCAATAATCATAAACTCACTTCCTCTTTTCTCTCCAAGTCAAAAGCAAAACTCTTTTTATTTTCTACTCTAAAGCTCCACAGGGTGGAATTATGGTGCTTTAATTTTGAAAAGTTCTGAACTCGGGTCTGAGGATTGAGACGATGAAAAAACAACAGCACAGTAATAAAGCCAATTTAGTTTTGACTATAAATTCTTCACTGCAGATAAACCAGGTAGGATGAACACAGTTTTTTCTTCTAACTGCACCATAGACTGTTTATCTATGGTATCTGCACACGTGGAAGTCAATCAGCAAACCAGGGCGTCAACAACCGGCTCGATCACTGATTAAACTCTTTAATAAGCTGTGAATGGCGTCATCCAGTCACCTGAGAGCTCAATCACTGGCTCTGATATTTACCCAGCAGTCAATAGTTGGTGGTAAACACATGAACGTGGCAGCAGACGTGTTCTCACTCGGCTTCTATGAGGTTTATGTGCAACGTACAAACAGAGAATCCAAACTGTGAACACTCGACTCCCTGGTCAACATGTCCTCTCACATCTCCGGTGTTAAAGCAAAATTAAATATGTACTATGCTTGTATTGTGCTTAAAAGCGCAGAGATGAACTGATCATCTTTTCTGGACCAGTCAAAACAAAAACATGACACTTTACGAGTGAGCTGTAAAAGTGTTTTATATGTCAAGATAAACTGTTTATTGCTATTTTGATTTGTCATAAAACGAATAATAACTTATTGTTAATCATCACGTGGGTTTTCTGACGGTTTCATATCCCAGTGGGACTTGTCATGATTTATTATGGCCTGAGAAATTTATGATTTTCTTCATTACAGAAACTAGACTCATGAAACAAGTGGAGCTAATAACATCTGCACCTTGAAATCCTCTTTAGGTGTTTCGGCCTCAGGGCTCTGGTACTGAAGGTTATTAGTTCCAGCTCCGCTTCTCCAGCAGCAACTGACAAGTCAAAATATATCTTCATGTGAGAAGGTTTATTTCAGAGGGACTCACAAAATGACTCTTTCACTAAATAGGTTTCAGGTTAGAAAAGAAGAAGATGAAAGGGGTTTCATGGAAAAACCGAAATAAGGTTATAGGGAAACGTGATGATATTCATCTCATCACGTAAACTTTGTTTTAAGTCACTTAAAAGGACGTTTTAATAAGTGCTGATTTAAAAAAACAATGTAAAAAGATGAGCCAACAATTTCCTTCACACACGTTACTTTGTGCAATGAGCCGACGTCAGAACAACCCTCTATAAACCGGTTTCTCTTCTTCTGATTTGCACATCCAGGTCTAGTTACACGTTAGCAGCTACATTTAGCATCACTGCTCCACATTGACAGGAATCGACGGCGTCTTCCTTGAGTTTCAACATTCTTCAGTTTTGTTTGATCGAACATTGACGTAGATTTTAATACCCACACACTCGCCCGTCATGTTTGAGCGTTTGTGTTTTTTGTGTTCTCGTCTGGACGGAGATATTTATAAAAAATTGAGGTCACGTTGACGAAGGTGAATACAATGTGATGTTGTGTAGCCGAGGCACAGAACAATGTGAACAGCACACACTGTCCTGATGTGTGACGTGTGTCACGGACAATTAATGAATAATCAATTTGTGTCCTGTGCCTGTACACAACACAAACTGCGTCAGAGTTGTTTGTTAAGAGGAAGTTGGAACAATTTCTTTCATCAACAACCACAAGATTATCATCACTAGTGTGAGGACAGAGGTGTGGTGCTGCTGGTGTGTTCCTATTGGTCTCTCGTCCAAGGGGAGGGACAAATACATATGAGTACATGAAGGTGGAGGACTTGTTTACAGCCAAGTATTATAATAACCGATACTGATTCCAGACGAACCCAGAACAAGAACGTTTGTAATGTGTGTGAACAAAGTCGCGTCTGAGAGTCACTGGAGTTTTTCTGTATTAAACCAGATCAACCACCAACTTTCATCAACTTTTACAAACTGATAAAAAAAAACATATATCAAGAAGTTCATGTGCAAGAACACAAATCAATACTTCTCATGTCTTGCTCCTATTTCACAAGCTGTTGTGATAACGGGTTGAAAATGTAAATATTTTAAACGATTTCTCAAACTTGAAAAAGACGTGATTTAGAGGGAGAGACAGCAGCGGCAGAGTTTCAGTAATGAATCTCTCTCTCTCTCTCTCTCTCTCTCTCTCTCTCTCTCTCTCTCTCAGATTTCAATCAGGCAGCGGAGACACCAGCAGCTCCACAGGTGTCCAACAGTTCCACCAGCTCCTCACCTCAGGGGATGGTATCTGAGAGGATCAGCCTCTTGTTAGGTTTATTATTATTACTGTTATCATCAGCATTAAAAAAAACAGCTCTGATTCCCTCCTTCTAACAAACTCTGCCTGGGAAGGAACCCTCGACTTATTAGTGATGCTTGAATAATCAGAGAAATTAGTTCCCGACCTCGAGTCGTAATAAGAACTAAAAAGAATAAGAGTTTCCAATATCCTCACTTAGAAAAACAATCAGCTCCACACAGCAGCTTCTCAAGTGAACTTCAACCTGATGCAGATGTTTTTATGATTAACAAACATGTTTTTTAATCATATTTCTACGTCTGTCACACCTGTTCCTTCTGTAACTTCATGCAAACAGTGGACAGGTGTGTTGTTTAAAGGCTCGAAACACAAACACACACTGAAGACTTCACCGCTCGGACCCAGGGACGATCAGAGGAGGTCACGTTTCCCTCAGGACTCAGAGATCTGTGGTTTTCAGGGTCAAATCAAGGTCACAGCTGTTTACTGCATCAAGGAGGGAATGAGACAAAGTGCTGCTGCGTACTTTCATTTTGGGGTCTGGCCTCTCAAACAGGTTTTTAATAAAAACAACACTGGGATTATTGGAGGCAGCGCAAAGAAATCAATTTAAATCACGAGCATTAATCCAGGTCCAGACTTCAACTCGGAGGATAAAGCTGCTCCGTCTAAACGGCTCAACCCTGATAACTGGATCAAATACTTCAAATAAGAGACAGACAGGACAATCCCCCCCGAGGACATGGACTACATGCAACTCATGTTCATATCACCACTGTTTGTGTATAATTCTGTTATTGCATGCTTCGCCCCAACAACCCCCCCTGCCTGACGACCTGAGACGAGCAGAATAAATATGATAGTTTAAAATCTCTCCGTGACACCGTTTGTTATCTGGGACCCGTCGGAGACATTTTGACCTGTCGCAGGACGAGAGGCCTGATGTCCCTGATAATGAGTCCCAGTCATTGGGTCAAACCCCCCCCCTCCCCTCCCTCTGCAGGCTGTGACGAATCAGCCTTTAATCTGAGGCTGAGTTGTGAGGACACAGTGAAAGTGTTGCATCGAAGCCTCATCTAACATCTTCATCTAACATCTTCATCACGGCTCAGTGAAACATGCAGGTGAGAGAAGAGGAATCACACACTCTCTCCTGGACGTTAACTCAAACACAGAAATACGCTGCACCTCCTTGAAAGCAGCCAATCAGAGAGAAGAGGTCATCAGACAGTCTGTTTCCAATGAGCTGAGAAGCAGAGACTCCAAGCACACACACACACACACACAGGACATTGCCTCGTACATGTAGAAACACACAGAGGACTCAACTCACCGTGGCCCCGCTGCTCACACTCTGCTCCTCTTCCTCACTTTGACTTCACGACACATTGTCAACTTGTGCTGCATCTGAGACGCTCTGTCTTTGTTTACAGTGAGAGACAGAGACTCCTCCCTGGAGGATCACACCTGTGACACCTTGGTCTCTCTCTCTCCACCCCCCCCCCCTCTCTCTCTCTCTCTCAGGAATGTGAGCCTCATGTTTACTGTAAATCAGACGTTGCTTCCTCGACTGGAAAACAACTGAGAACCTTCAAGGAAATCTGTCAAGGCCAAAGTATTTTTGACTGAATTCTTTCATGCTTTATCATTTTTATAGGTTTTATATATGTCCCAGTTTTTGAGGTATGGATTTCTGCTGCCAACCCAGACTTCAACACTTTATTTGTCATGTGCACAATAATTACTTTCAGCACTTAAATAAAATATAACAGAATATGCACATCAAATATTAATTATAAAGATGTATTATATAATATATTACTGAGAAGAAGGAATGAATGACGAGCCGATAACAGCCGTTAAAAAAACACACAACAATAATCAGCGACTGGTACAAATAAAAATAGATGTTGGAAATTAGCTGGAAAGAAAATATAGTTTCCTTCTTATGTTAATTTTCAGCCATCATAATGTTATTAATCCTCAAACATCTGGTCACTGAACCGGGTTTGATGATGATACTGAACCTCTGCTGCTGCTCTGCTGATCTCATTGTAGGAGCTCTGGTCTTGGATCAGTTCTTCAGAACCAACGAAGGTCGGCTGCTGTTTGAATCCTGAAGTCCTAAAATATTAATCTGAGTTTGTCTGAGTTTTGCAGCAAAGAATAAGTTCCTTCACACATCTGTAAACTCCGGTTCAGAATAATTGTGTTGACTTCTATTAATTTTTTATTCCCACTTTCTCTTCGGCAGAAAATATTTCCAAAGCCTCCAGGACATGGATATCTGAAAACCTGGGTTTGTAAAATCTAAACTGCGTCCGTGGGTAATAATTTACCTTTTAATACAATAGAAAACGTTTAATGTTTAGTTATTTAATTAATATTTAACTCCACGTTCTCTCCTGCGTGCTGAAAGAATAATTCTTTGATAAGAGTCATTGATTTTCTGGGACGCTGGTTAGAATCTATTTCTGTGACTTTGTTCCTTCCACTGAGATGATTGACATGTGAACTGCTTCCGTGTGTGTGTGTGTGTGTGTCTGTGTGTGTGTGTGTGTGTGTGTCTCTCTGTGTGTGTGTGTGTTGTCTCTTTGGAAACAACGAGGCTGCAGATTGAACGTGATGAAGGAACTTCTTTGTTCTTCTTCGCTTCAGGAAGTGAAGATTCTTGTGTCACCCGAGCGAGAGGTCGGGTTTTTCTGTTTGGCAATAACATAACTTCTTTAAAATAACTTCATCGGTGGATTCACTCTGTGAGTTCACTTCACACGCTCACATTCACTCATCAGCTCAGAACACACAGTCCAGCAGGGGCTGATGGGAATGTGAGTTTTTCCATTAGTCACAATACAAATGGATCTGAATCTTCCTCTTCACACTAAAGCACCGTCACCCTGTTTGACTCTGACTGGGAGTGTGTGTGTCTGTGTGTGTGTGTGAGGGGGGGGGGACTTCTCGTTGGCGGTGATTCAGCTGCTGATTGACAGCAGCTGTGTCTGAGTGTGTCACCTGTTTATTCCACACGCAGGAAACCCTTCAGGCTTCTGTGACTCAGCGTTGGAGCGTCCTGAGGGTGGAGGCAGCACACCTCCACCCCCCCCCCCCCCCCCCCCACCCCCCCGACACCCTGTGCTGTGGCTGCTCTTTGTGTTTGCACTTTCCTTCCTCCTCATTTTCTTAGAAACAGAGGAATCGTAGCCGAGAGCGGTTCCCTGCTCAAATTAACATATTCTGTGATAGAACAAAAAATGGAACTTTTCCAGTGCTGTGGTCTTTTGCCACTGGTGCAGACTGGTTGGTCCAAACACACATAAAACATTCATTGGGCCGAGGCTTCTGGTTTCCCTGTCGGTGGCTGGTTTCCCTGTTCTGTCGTCTGCTGGTTTCCCTGTCGGCTGCTGGTTTCCCTGTCGTCTGCTGGTTTCCCTGTTCTGTCGGCTGCTGGTTTCCCTGTTGGCTGCTGGTTTCCCTGTCGTCTGCTGGTTTCCCTGTCGTCTGCTGGTTTCCCTGTTCTGTTGGCTGCTGGTTTCCCTGTCGTCTGCTGGTTTCCCTGTCGGCTGCTGGTTTCCCTGTTCTGTCAGTTGCTGGTTTCCCTGTTGGCTGCTGGTTTCCCTGTTCTGTCGTCTGCTGGTTTCCCTGTTCTGTCGGTTGCTGGTTTCCCTGTTCTGTCGGCTGCTGGTTTCCCTGTTGGCTGCTGGTTTCCCTGTTCTGTCGGCTGCTGGTTTCCCTGACACCAGAGCCACAGAGGAGCTGGTGGAACTGAACTCCAGCTTCAGACTCCATGATTGAAGTGACCGTAGAATTCAAACTGACGTTCAGGAGGCGCTGAGCAATAAACTACAGACACTTGAATCATGACTCGTGTCAGTGGATTTTATTGAATAGGAATATTTTCCACTCAGTGGATGATTCATATCTTCATGTTTTATTTGTTTTCGGCCTCAACACTTTGACTTTACTGTTCAAATAATAATTTTTCTTTGACTCCGATGTGGTGTCCTATCTTTTGTGCTGCCGTCACTGGGTTCGAAATTTTGTGACCACAACCATTTTAGCAGCATTAATAATTCAAATTTCACCCGAAACGCATTCAATCAAATTCAGTTTGCAGTAGAATGAGATCCTTTATTTGTTTTATTTCTACTTTAGTAAACTTTATGTTTTATCAGAGACTCTTAAAGACCTTAAGATCCATTTAAATACATGTTACAGATAATCCATCAATAGAAATATGTTCATAAAGGGATTCGGTTTCAATGCTTTCAAATAAAGACGACACATTCTTCCTTTATAGTTATATTTTATTAATTTTCACGGCACATGTTCGGGGGAAACACATGTCAATATGGATTTGTTACATGAATATCTATTGCACTATAGATATTTGTTATTTAAAAATACATGTAATGAGATGGTATTAAACTGGCAATGGCACCAATAAAAAATCTCTTTTTTTTCCTTTTCATAATAATAATAGTTTGGCATGTTACTTTTTTTTAAATTAGTTATATCAAGACACAGAGTTGAGGGCACACATCATGTACAGCACTCGACACTCGAACCCCCGGAGCCAACAGAGCGGCGACCCGCTCCTCTTCCTCCTGAAGGCAAATCCAGAGCTCGCTGTGAAGGAGACGAGTCGGCTGCGAGCGAGCGATCAGTGAATCTGGATAAAGCGGCCGTGTGGATCTCCACATCAAAGCAACGACTGCAACACAGAGGAGATGTGGTTTCTCAAGTGTTGGTAGATGCTGAATGTGTTTGATCCCACGCGTCGAGCGGAGGACGAGGACAGAGGACGAGGACAGAGGATGAGGACAGAGGACGAGGATGAGGACAGAGGACGCCTCCTCCTGCCTGGGGACCGGAGCTCCTCGTTAAAATAGGAACATGACAAAAGATAAAAGAAACACAATTGCATGCAAGCTAACATGAGCATATTTCTGGTTCTTGATGGTCAATATTGTTTTTAAGAGCTGAAATATCGAAACTACTATTTTTGTTGTAGTTGGGCGACCTGACTGGTTCTGGTGCTCGGACTGGCCTCGGCTCTTTGACCCGGTTTCCTGTCTCCCCTTCATTCACCGTCACTATAAAGGCCAGACGCCACAGAGAATACAAACACATAATTTACCATATTCAACATATCAGAATATTCAGATTGATGTTTCTGTGATGAAATAAAGATTTGAAACGCAGGACTTTTACTTGATTGTAGAATTAGAGTATTGGCGTATTTCCTGGTACTGGTCAGTTCTAAATGGTTTAAGTACAAGTCCTAATTCCTAAACAACACAATTTTGTTCAAAGTGTGTGTATAAATACTACAAGAAGATTATCATATTTGACCTAACAGTAAATCAACGGCTTCTCTTCCTCTGATCACAGCTTTCGGAGTTAGATGATGACACGTACGCAGCAGTTACAGTGTAAAGGAGGTTTGAGAGGAAACTAACTCGACAACATGTTTGTGTTGTCGAGTTAGTTTCCTGTGAAAGTCTCTGGCACAACGGAGCCAAGTGCCCAAGGTTCACCGGCACTCGGCAGGAGGCTGGTGTTCATTTACCACCCGGGCGGCGACACAGAGACACAAAGACGATTAGTATGCATGTTGGACCTGCAGTGTGTGGGGGGGGGGTGTTGTGTTTGTGGGGACGGCCGATGTTGCACACACACTCAGGGTTCAGGGGAGGAGATGAAGCATCTTTGTAAATAAAGTGGCCCGACGCAGCTTTTTTCTTTTCTTGTCCTTGGCCCACATCCGTGCAGAAAGCGAAGCAGGGCCCCGAGCAGCAACACACAACCGAGCAGCAACACACAACCGAGCAGCAACACACAACCGAGCAGCAACACACAACCGAGCAGCAACACACAACCGAGCGAGCAGCACGACACTGGCTGGAGGTTTGAGAACACGCCTGACCATGTTAAATAAATTCCCTAATACGGCGCATGAGGAATCACTAATTAGCTATTAATGACATTCCTGCCTGTGGAAGGCTCGGCACGGGCAGATTTATGTAACATTACCGAATGCTAATTCTCAAAGCTCTGGAGGAACATGCTAATCCGCTGCATAATTCATCAGCGCTCAGTTCTCCTGCCTCACTCGGCTGCTCAGTATTCAGAGGGTTCACTGTGGTTTCTGTCATTTCACTGCTGAGCTGGAGAGCAGCTACACTCACGACTCCTTTCTGTTTACATGGAGCTGTGGTTCAGGTGTGTGTGTGACGTGTGGCGGTGAAGCCCGACTGCTGGTCGTGGTTTCTGCTGCACATCAGGGAAGTATGATTTCACAGCATCGAGATTCAAGATTGAAAAAACTGACCGAGCGTCTGGTCCGCTGACGTCCCCGGGGAAAGAGGCGAAGCAGTCAATGTTTACACATCACATTCTAACTATGGCATAAAAACCCAAAACCATCAAGACAAATTGTCACGTACGGAGGCAGCAATGGTAGAAAATCAGCATCTGCAGAGCAATAAAATACAGAACAAACTTCACAGATCTAATCACAAGCCTTTTTTTGTTTTTTTCTCTCCCGGCAATCTATGAAATGCAACGTACGATAACACGAGTTCGCTTCAGCACCTTGTTCACATCCTCGTGCACCAGGTCCGGTGGACAGGAAGTGATGTCACATGGTTTCTCCTCACTCGGTTTCCCAAAAACCAGATCTTTCTTTTTTCCGTGAATTCAAAGAAATTCTCAAAACATAATCAGTAAGCAGTTTGACATTTTGACTCCACGTGATTCACCCGACAGAAAATATCCAGAATTAAACTCTCATGTGGGTTGATAGAGATGAATTTGATTATTTTATGGCTTCATGTTTTTAAAATTGAAAGAGTCTGAGGCCGTGCTGCTCTGATCTGTGGGAGGAGTCGATAGCGTAAGAAAAGAAAAACGGACAAAGCTGTGAACAAGGTGCAACGACCACGTCTGATGCCATCTGATAAAAACATGCCAGGAACTGCCTCGCCTGAGGAGGAGCTGCTGAGACACAGTGATCGAGAGTGAGCTGGTGCCCATCCGCCTACTTCCTGTCAAGAAGCTGACACTTCCTCCCGGTGATGTTGTCGCACTCAGCTGCACTAGTTAAAGAGCCAAGTGCATCCGAGTCTGCAGGATTCTGCCTCGACTGCAAAATTGTGCTTAGGAGTTTATGTCCCAGAAGTGTTAAGGCTTTTTAAATCTCAATACCAGACGTTTTACTAAGTACTAATGAGCTATAAGTTTAACAAGATGCAGGATGGGATGTAAGAGAGTGGTATTAAAGGTTTACAGATTCACAAATAAGCAACAATCAAGTCAGTTTCAAATTAAGTAGAGAAATGATAAAAACAATTGGCCTGGTATTGGTTTGTTTTCTCTTTTTTTGCCCAACTCATAGGATATGTTTGTTTTCGAGTCAGAGAGGAAAGGTTTGCAAAGCACCTGTTTATGATCGAATCAAATCATGGACCTTCTGCTGCTTTACGCTAAAAATCACTGAATCCATAAGTCGCTCACATTTTGCTGGACTCTTTCTAAAAATTGAAAATTGGCACCGACAACCCAATCATGTAGATCAATGCTCTGCGAACCTGACCTCCTGACGGGGGCTCCCGGTCGTCGGGAGCCGGTAAGGATGAGCGGTTAGCGTTAGCGTTAGCTGCAGTTAATGGAGCCACAGGGCGGCCACGGCCAGCAGCAGTGACGGCCCCAAGGTGGAGGCCAGGGAGGCGGCCAGGAGCCGGCCGTCGTTCACCAGCCTGACGGAGATCACCTCCACCTTGAACCCGTCCTCGGTGGCCATGCATCGAAAGACGCCCTCCTTCAGGGGCGTGTTGAAGGTGGGCCCCAGGACGCAGAAGTCCCCGGAGAAGAGGCAGGGGTAGTTCTTGATGCAGTTGTCCTTCTCCCAGCGGTAGGTGGCGTGGAAGGAGCGCACGGGGCAGGGGAGGAAGATGGAGGTGTTGGACTGGACCACCACTTCTCTGGGTGAAGTGCGACGCTGCTTCAGAGCTGAAAGACACAAGTGTGTTATCGTCCTGGAAGAAGAATCACTACACAAACAAGGACGTCTCATTAGCAGCTAACAGGAAAGAGGTTTGTCTGCATTAGAGACACGATGTCAGTTTAATCCTGAAGTTAATTGGTGCTGATGACCAAGCTACTGCTTTGATATATATTCACGTGTAGCATTATAAACACTAAATACTCATCATACTGCTCTCTGTGGACCCTCTAATAACCCAAAACTGATTTTAATGAATTGTATTTTCATATTTTCTGCTCCGAACACCAGTTGTTTATTTTAGATGTTTTCCAGGGCTGGATTAAAAAGCAGGTAACAACCTCAGGGACGTAGGATCCCTGACCCACAAATATTCATTATGTTTAAGTTGGTTTGTGGTTATTTAATTAATTTTAAATGTGTTTACTATTCAGCGTTAAAGCACATTTCCAACTGGAATGATCAGGGCCTTGAGGCAGCTGCTGCTTTAGTCTTGGTAGTCCCTTACATTCTGTAGCTTTTCTGGAATAAACAGTAAATGTAAATAATGTGTGGACAGAGTGATTCACTTTAGAGATGGTTTAGAGGTTGAATCCAAAATCTCCTTCACAGGAATATTTCTTTGCGTCCTTGACATAACACATTGTCTCCTTGTGATTAAAAAACTTGCTGTCGTGTTATTTTTGACATCTTGTTTTGACAGATCGTTGTTTAGTCCTGTCGACGTAACAAGCTGAGAAGAGAATAATTGCTGTGTCGACTGCGACCGTGAGAACAGAACACAGCAAACCTCCTCATGTCCCACTTCTTCAAAACCATGACACAGCTAAATAAAAATAGATCCCCTCGGGTCTGTGTCATCACAGCTTCGTTCCAAAGACCACAGCAGCCAGATGGAGCTTTGACTTTGAAAGGTCCAGTGTGTAGGACTCAGGTGAAAGGATCTGTTTTCTTTAACCTAGAATCATCCCTTTATATTTAAATATTTTATTTTTAAATAACTTTATATCCACATCGGGAGCAGGTCCTCTCTACGGAGGCAGCCATGTTTTTTTACAGGAGCCCAAACTGGACAAACTAAACCTTTTGAGTTTCAATGAAAACTGAAGCCTCCACAGGTTCTCTGTCATGTTTAGGGGGGGGGGGGGTTCACCTGCAACATGACAATTCACCACTAGAGTTCACTAAACTCTACACACTGAGCCTTTAAAACATGCGTTCATTTGGGGCTAAAACCTTCTGTTTCTAATTTGACCGATAACGTTTCAGCTTTGTTTGCTCGCAGGTAAACGTGTGCAGAGCAGAAGAAGTGGAATGCATCAGCTCTTTAATTCATCTGCATTCATATGTAGATGACTGTTAATGGAGATTAACCACACTGTCGTCTGGACCTCGCTGTAGGTGAGAGGTTTGAGTTATAAAAGAAACTCATGTCTTGGTCTGGATATATGAAGGTGACTTGGCACACAGGGATGTAACAGCTCCTTCGATTAAACTGTGAATATGAAGCACATCGGGGACTCGACTGTCCGTGGGAAATGAGTCCATCGCCTTTATGTGAGTTTCAATAACCTGCGTCAACCCACTGATTCTGGTGTGAAAGAGTCAATTAGACTCTGTGACCAACACGGAGAATTCAACAGCAGAATGTGGACGCCATGTTTCCCTCCTGCTGCTCAGCCCTCGCCTGAATGTCCCGGGATCATCCTGCTGCGTTCCTCACAAGTGAGATACCTTCACGTCTGAAAACGTTAATTACGTGATGTTCGAGTCGGATCTAACGCAGATAAAGCGACTCGTCAGAGGGAGTAACAGTCACGAGTAGCTGAGGTTGCAACTGGGTTTTGAGCTCTGAAACCGGGCGAGCCTCCACATAACACAAAGGATCTCTCCCCACGGCTTCTTGAACCCGGCTCAATTATATGATAATCATCTCTTTTACTCCGGCTCCACAGAAAAGTTCCTATTTTGGTTTTAATTAAGATACAGAGAGAGAGTGGGAGAGAGCAGATAAGGCCTCACCAGCAGCTTCCCCGCAAACCGACGAGTTGGACTGGTCCAGATTCTGCATCAGCGCCCTGTCGGAAAAGAGAATAGAGACAAATTAGCAGCAGAATAGAGTTTCACAAAACAGCTCGTGAGCCTCCACGTCCACCTGCTGCTCCTCGCTGATGGAAACACAGACACGGGTCATTAAGCAGAGAATCTGAGGCTTATTACAGCACTTTGCTTTAAATTGGAAACGCACAGTTTCTGTCTCAGAGCAATTTACTAACGGAGGAATAAGCAATCACGGCTCCACATTCATCTTGTGGTGATTGTGTTGCTCGTGATGCTTTTTCTGGGAGCTGCAGTTTCTGTGGAGTTTAGGGGAGTTCCACCTCCTCGGGGCCGGGGATTATCAGCCAGAGCTAGGGTTGCAAAATTCCGGGAATTAACGGGAATTAACGGGAATAAACTGGAAATGTTGTGGGTAATTTATACTAACTGTATTTACCTTGTCATATACAGACATAAATATAAACATTTAGTTTTGTCATAGGTTGATTTGAGCCCTGAGGAAACTTTGGGCACTTGATTATATGCTTCTGCATCTTAGTGTTTTAGTTCTTAACTTAGGTCTTTGCACAGTATTTTCAAATGTTCACAGCCTTTCCTTCTACATTGGCTGGGGTAAAAAGTCTCCATACAGGAGATAGTGCACGTGGAAGTGTTCTGTAGAATAAGATGAGAAAAAATCTTGTAAAAAAACACTAAAGCAATGCCAGAGATATAAATAGTTGGCCCAACAATTGGAATCGTCTGTAAAAATATTTTACAATTGATGGAGAAATGAATAGAAATAGGCTAGATAGACAGATGAACAATCCTCAATCAGCATGCTAATATATTTCCCCAGTAATATCATCGAAACTTACCTGACTAGTCCTGCACACTACAGCAGGTCTCAATAGCCCTGATGTAGTGTGAAGGATGCTGGGAATTATCTGTGCATGTGATGGAGAAATGCACAGTGGAGGGTTGATGTGCTGCATTCCATACATCTTTAAAATAGAGTTTTGAATTATGTTTTTATTGTTCAGCGTTTAATTTGTGTCGTTTTTTTTTCAAAATTCCCAAAATTCCAGAGCTTAACTTCCCATTGAAAGTTTCCAGAAATTTACCGAACATTATCCGCCCCATTGCAACCCTAGCCGGAGCACAAAGCCTTGTTTCTGTGATTTGCAGATTTGTGCTGCAGATCCGATGCCACTGATCCTGAGTCTGCTGAAGAGCCCTCTCCCCTCTCCTCTCTCCTCAGCCCGTGGAGGGAAAAAACAGACAGACAGCAGCCAATAGCTCTGCAGTGGTGACATCATATCTCATCCTACCCAGTGGTGGCGTTGTATCCGGGCGGGATGGCGATGCACCTCCTCCGGGCCTTGTCCCAGCCGCAGTACGGGTCCCGGCCCAGGATGCACTCCCTGCACGTGTCCCCATAGCGACGGCAGTCAGCCAGCTGCAGGCGCTGGACCTCCATCGCCGTGCCGACGTACAGATGTCCCTGAGGACGAGAGGACGCACCACACGGTGAGGACGAGAGGACGGACCACACGGTGAGGACTCAGTGTTACTGGGGTCAATCAACCTGGGTTATTGATTCCTCACAGAGCTGATTACTGATCAGCAGCAGAGCCTCAGAAACAGATTTTTATTAAATCCCTGTAGTGGAAAAATAACTAAGTAAAATGGAATTTGACTAAGTGTGGTTGAAATATATTTGATAGTAATAACTCCTTGCAGACCGCTCTAAGACTCCATGGCCTTAAATGTTTATGACCTGAAACCTGTTTGTCCTTTCCATTACTTATTGACTGTCCAAAGAACCCAATGGAAATGTATGTAAATCGTTTGTTACTGTGCTTTAGTTACTGTCTTAAAGGGGACATATTTTGGAAATTCCACTTTTGTAGTGCTTCTACATGTTAATTTGGGTATCTGGCATGTCTACCGTCCCCAAAACTCTGGAGAAAAACCACTCCCGTGATTTGTTGTGGTTCCTCCAGGTCAGAAACGATACGCTAGAGTGCGTCCAATGGGATTACGACCGAAATAAACGTCATAGTCACACCATGCCCATGTAGGGAGTCACGCTACATGGCCTTGGACGAGCGAGCTAACGCTAGCCGGGCTACACCGGCCGGTTAGCTCGCGAGCTAACCGGCCGGTGGAGCCCGGCTAGCGTTAGCTCGCTGCTGCTACCCGTCAGACATTTAAGTGGCCGCATAAACAAGGGACCCCCGGGACACCTCTAAACGTTGACTCAACAGTGTGGAAGGATGCTGCTGCTCCTACTGCTCCCACTACTCCCACTGCTCCCACTGCGGGGCTGCAGCCAGGCTCCCCGGGGGTGAGGGGGGCGGGGCACTCAAAACAGGTCAAGCTGAGGAGGGCTGTTTTAGACAGGGTAAAAAGGTGCTGTTTTAAATAATCCTTGTGGTATATGACATTTCATTAAGACCCCAAGGGACCATATCAACTGTGGTAAAATGGGCATAATATGTCCCCTTTAAACTAGCCTACAGAACCGTCCTCCTATATAAGACCCTTGTATTTGACTGTTGTCCATCTTCACTCTGAGATCCTCGTGGTTTCCCCGTGCTGATCCTTTCTGCAGAAAGCCTCTTATTAAATACACGTAGATAACTTTGTTGTTTCCAGCCTCTTGTATCTCCAGCTTTCCATCACACCCCTCAGGTAAAACTCCAAATGTCTGAGAAAAGGTATTTAATATCTTATAAAGACCAGTGTCAGTAATGGGAACTGAGGGATTTAATAACGGTATTCATTCATGAGAACCAGGTCGAGAAAACCTGAGCCATTTATCGTTGAAAATTTAAATTTGGCAATTTGTAGGGATTATACTTCAGATAAACAGGAATTTGGATTCGCTGCGACTTTAAAATGCTGCTTTTGATTTTTAAAGCACTGAATTTGGGTCAAATTAAATTTCTGATCTGCTTCTACGTGATGAACCATCTGACCTCTGACCCTCAGTTCAAACTGGAACCTGGAGAAGCAGAGTTTCATCAGAACAAACCATGGATGAAAGGAGCTTTTAGAATCAAATATAATCTCTTAAACAACCCCCCCCCCCCCTCCTCCCTGTGATCCCGTCTGGTACAACTACAACAAACTACAGATTAATTAATCTTCTGCTCACATCTGCAGTCGCGCCCGCAGCGTTTCTCAGCCTTGTTTAAACCCTGATGTAATATTCATCATGACAACCAGGATGTAGCTGGAGTCTCCCTCCACCACGTTGTTCCTCTTACCTTCTGGGCGTCGATGGCCATGTTGAGAACGGGGCCCTCGTTGTGGAACAGGGAGTACTGGGATATGATGAAGACCCCCTCGCTGGAGTGGAGAACCTTCAGAACTTTGCCTTGTTCTGTGGAAACACAGAGGAGAAGATGCTGTGAGGGATGGATCCCAGTTCTGAGCATCGTTATAAAACACATCATAAACCCACGTCTTCTGAGTCATAAAGGTCAACATTTGTGTTTTCATGAATTCACAGTTTCTCACTTGGACGGTTTCCACCCTCGAGGGCCGGAGGAGAAACAGACGACTGGAGCTTTAGAGACTTTTTTGAAGATTGAGCTGCTCTGCAAAGATAAAATACTACGAGAGGCCGTGTTTAACCTCAGTGGAAGGAGCCAAAAGCACAGAACACAGGGGGGGGGGGGGGGGGGGGATCTGCAGAACTTCATGTTCCGCTGTGGAAATCAAGAACCTTTTGGGGATTCTGGGTCAATTTTTTGTTCATTACCGAGCATCAGAGCTGGATCTCTGCTCCTGACAGAACTGATGAAGCTTCCAATAAACTGGGTTGAATATTTGAATTATTATAATATTAAATCTGACTCACTGAGCGAAGAGGACAACTGCTCTGGGTCCGGATTAAACATCCAGGGCCTCAGAGGTTCAGGGTCTGATGCTCCTCAGCTGGTTTGTGGTCAGAGTATCTGGGAATATGCACCAGTGATTCTTTCTGGATTCATTTGTGTTTAATAGATTTACCACCGAGCAGCGTGATGTTCCCCAGAGTGAACCACCAGAGATTAGAGGTTGGAAGGAAGAAGTGGATATACTGAATCTGTTTGCCACCATCTTGTGATTGTTAACATCATTTGGAGCGAGAGTTTGCATAGAAGCGATCGGGTGATGGAGCTACCACCATCTTTCATCAGATAACTAATTAAATCATAAAATGACGTGTACTTAGTCTTTTTATTTTGTCCCCTGTCCCATCCACTAACATGGAGGAGTTTATTGCTTTCAAGACGGTTTGCCTTCTCTCTTGCTGAGCTCTCAAGTCATCCATCTTTTCTATGGTTTTGTTTCCACGTTTTCATTTGCTCTTCCTTCCTCGTTTGTCTTTAAGTGTCTCAGTTGGTGAAAATGTTTTCCTGCCCTCGCTCT
This sequence comes from Pleuronectes platessa, assembly GCF_947347685.1. NCBI lineage: Eukaryota > Metazoa > Chordata > Actinopteri > Pleuronectiformes > Pleuronectidae > Pleuronectes > Pleuronectes platessa. Next base: position 1,559,457 of record NC_070635.1, read on the forward strand.
CCCTTCAGCGATCTGACTCCTCTCTCTCCAAGCGATGACCTGAGGGGATGTAATGGCTCCCAGCAGAGAATCGTTCTAACTTGTCACATCCAACACGGTTTTACTTCTCCCGCTGTGGGAATGTGATGACAGTGATATCTTTTAATCTGGCACCTCGACTTCCTGCTCTTGCTGTCACGCAGACTTCTATTGTCCTGAAACTGCCTCGTCTCTCTTTTATCCCAATAAACTTCAAATCTTTTTCTCTCTGCAGTCAAAGATAACGTTCCCCATTTATCCAGTTTATTCTCACACGATGGTTTGATCCTGTCTGCAGCTATTTTCAGCTCCTGAATCAAACGAGCTCATCAGCAGAGAGATGTCAGCAGCACATCCTGAGCAGAGAGAGAGAGAGAGAGAGCTGCTGAACTCCTGCAGCGTCTCCTGAGTGAATCTTTAACAGTTTATTTATCCTCTGTGCACATTATCTTTCCACAGTAAATTGCTTCTCCCTTCTTATGCACGTTCCGATTGGCTGACGGCTTTTTCCACTGAAGGACAACAACCTTTAACCTTCTGCTGAAGATTGGAACTAACAAGCTCTGTTTTCCTTCTGTAACCTCCACATTAGCACAGAGTGGAGGCCGCTCACGTCCTCGGCTCTTGTTTTCTCAGCTGGGCGGCTTCTCGCTCCGGCTCCATAACCTTTAAGCTTCTGTCACCTCGAACGTCTCAGCGTCTGAAAAGGGAAATAACTTCTGATCTTGAGCTTAAAGTCGGCTTTGAACCAGCGCTCTGACATTTCCCTCGGTCCCTGAGGGAAGCTTCCTGACTCGGTCCGAGCGGCTCCACGCTGTCCGATAGTCAGTCAGTGGGTTAGTGAGTGAAAAGAGGATTTTCACAGCTGCTCCAGTTTCTGCTCTGCTCTCCGAGGTCCACCACCCTTCACACGTCCTGCTGCGTCTGGCTAAGTGAATCTTTAGGGCTTCTACTCCACAGGATCACAGCCGGACGTCTCGGGGCTTTTGAACCAACACATATTCTTCTACTTGTCCAACTGAGTAAAAACACCGGAGGACTTGATGATTTATAAGTGTTGTCTTGACATGATTGTTTTAAATGGTGGAGTAAAGGAACACAGACATTTTTACTCGTGTTCAAGACGAATTTTTAACAGAAAATATAAGATAACTATAGAATGAATTCCTTTTTATCTTTCGTGTCTAACGTTTAGCACATGATCACAATGACATCAGCATTTAGTGGAAATGAATCCTCACAAAGATGCAAAGTTGAATTTCTAGAGACCAAAAATTTATACGACTCTAACCAACCATCCTGCATCACCAGTAACACCAGTGACACCAGTAACACCAGGTCAAACCAGATGTGTTTTACTTGAGGAACCGTGGTCTCTGTGTACGACTCTTGTGGATTGTGTTGTTGCCTTGTTTCCAACACAACACACATTGAAGACGATGGTTGTTAGAGCCATCTCTTCTGCAGAGTTATCGTCTGGCTGGTGATCAACAGACGGGGAAATGAGTTCTGTCACATCCTGCAGCGTTCTGTGTCTCCCAGTCGAACATCCACCAGAACCAGTTTGACAGGTTAGAAACTGTTGTGTTTACACAGAGCTTGAAGGAGACCCCCCCCCCCCCCCCCCCGCTAAATCCCACTTCATCCTCCCGGGTGTGAGGCAGAGCTATTAAGCTAATTAGGACTCTACCCTGTCAGTTTGTTGGAGGCCAACACGGTGACGTGAGTTCATCCAGCCTCCAAATACAGTTCATCATCTTCTCAGAGATCTGAGCCTGAGAGTGAGCAGAATGAAATGAGTGGAGAAGATATGAATAAAGATCTCCACCTTCACTACAGCTGCCATCCAGGGGCCTCTCACCCCCCACTCTGTCCCCAAGGAGATATATGGCTCCAATTTTTTTTTCACATGTGAGGTAGTTTGTGTGACGTTGCACAATGTTGTGTTTCAAATATTGAAACGGTAACACAAACCGTAGCGAACGGGACAAAGACACCAGAGTTCATTTGAAGAGCACTTGATAGATGAGGAGTGAACGCCAGCTTCTACTAATCCTCAACCCAGGGAGCCCTTCATGGATATTTATTATTTGAGCACTCAGGATGATATTGACCCTCCGGGGCACCCGTACTAATATTAGCCCCTTTCCTTCTCTGCACAAGGATTTACAGTGTGGTCTCACCGAGCTCAGAAGAGACTAATGGTTACCCATAATGCATCTGCTTCGATTTCACCAGCTGTGTACGAAATCACTAACTAATCACTATTTAGTGATTTCGCCATTTTATAGTGGTGTCCCAATGTTAACTGAAGTTTTTTATACCCTATAAAGTGCACTTATTGTTTCCCACAATGCACCGTGACAACCGATGGTCAATAAGCGAACAATATATCCCATCATGCATTGCGCTGGCGGCCGACAGACGAGAGGAGCGAGGGCAGAGCATCACAAACCTGAGAAGTTTATTTATACATTTAAAGATGATCATTTAACGTCTTTTTTACTTTAAAGTATAAATACTAAGTGTAAAATGAACATGAACCTGTAACTGTGGGATTTAAGTTGTTTTTCATCACAATCCTGAGACAATGACGTCATTAGCGATGCAGAGAAAACTCAAAAGCATATTCTCCTTTTCCCCTGGAGCTCACTGTAAACAGCAGATCTCTAAATGGTTATTAGTGGCTGATGTAAGGACCCCGGCTCTCAACCTCCTGCTCCTCTGATTGGTCGAGACTCTTCCAAAGCAGCCATCCATCCCGAGGAGCCGTCTTATCTGACCGCCTCACTCACTGGAGATTGGATTATTTAAAGGAGGCGGCTTCTCTCCATCACTTGCAGAGATACGTGAGCATCTTTGAAATTAATTACACAGATTGATGAGCTCCAGTTGTTAAGAGCTCGTGAATATTTATAGCCGGCGTCCTCGAGTGAAGGTGATGCAGCAGTGATGAGGCTGAAGAAGGGATGTGATCCAACCAGAGGGGCTCAGAATGTTTCTCTTCATAAATCATGAGCCGAAATATGAAGGAGTAATGGTTGACACATGTTTTTTTTTTAAACGCTGCAACAGGTTTAAATAAGATATGACAGGGGGGTGGGGGGGGGGGGGGGGGGGGGACAGCCAGATCTCCAGAGCAGCCTGTTTCTCCGACCTCAAGACATCTGCTACTCAAACTGCTCCAGTTTCTCTCCAGGCCACGAGAGACCTGTGGCCGTCCAGCGCTCTTCATCCTCTCCCTCCTCTTCCTCCTCTCCCTCCTCTCCCTCCTCTCCCTCCATTAGTGACACACTTAGCAGAGCCCACAGCGAGAGGCCATCGTGCTCGACACCACATTGTGTGTTTTTTTTTTTATTCTCATTTGCTAAAAACAGACTGAGCCCAGAAAAAGCCTGATGAGTGACAGGCACAGCTCCTCGGCCTGAGCGAGGAGCTGTTCCCGGAGAGATGACACCCTCCCTCTGTCGGCGGACCTCCGGCTGCTGAGACGCCCGAACCGGCATATGACTTCAGATGGTTGCCATAGTAATCTCCCTCAGGCACAAGGCAATTTTTGTGTTGTGTGGTGTGTGGTGTGTGTGTGTGTGTGGTTGTGTGTGTGTGTGTGTGTGTGCACCAGCCGAGCCTCAGTGTCGCTGCTGTGATCAAATCCAAACGGCTTCGTGGAAGTCAGGCATCGTTTAAATGGGTTTTGAGCAAAACTCATTTCGACCGTGAGTCCGTTTTTCTACTTGTCGATGCTTAAATTAACAATTTGTTTGTTTCAGCCATTTTTACTTGTTCTGTGTTTTATCGTTTTTTAGCCAGTTTAAAGGATTTAGCAACACAAGTCTTGTTGTTGCAATTATGGCCTTGATATATTTTTGTGATTAAAATGTAATTGCTTGGAACTGGGAACAACTTTGCCGCAGGGGAGTTGTCAAACCTTCAGTTGCACACAAGCGCTCACATGCATTTTTTCCATATCGGCGATAAATCAGTGTCTTTAAGTCATCCACACCTGTTCTGTAGTTTCAGATCGTTTTAGTCTCTTATGAGCTCGAACTTCTGGTTTTAAATTCTGTTCAATGTCTGGTTCACTTGATCAAATACTTTTATTCACCAGGTTCATATAGTGGCTGTGACCTTTTGTTCAAAATTCAATAAACGCCAGTGGGACGATTATCTTCTTCCATGTTTCTTTGTCACATCTACTTGTTCAGAGCTTAGCTGAACACAACTCATCATTTCTGTTTGTCTAATTGACAGTTAGAAGGTTAAAGTAAAGACAGAAGGGAAGGTTGCTAAAGTTGTGTTATTATAAATCCTAGTAGTTCACTATGAGTCGGGGCTAAAGAGAAACCACGTGTGCTGCTTGTGTGTCCTCCATGTTTCTAAAGGAGGTAGAGATATTTGAGAGTGAAGACAACTCAGGGAAACGCTCAGATATCTGCGTCTCATCTTTGTAGCACAGATCTCTCAAAGCTCCAGAGAAGAGACCCGGCCGACGTCCCCACAGCTGACTGACCACGAGCTGCACACTCACCGGTTCCGAGGTACAGGACGCTGTAGTGCTCGTCGTTCACCGCCAGCACGATGTCCGCCACGGCGTGGGTGATCTGGTCCTCGATGGGCAGGTCCAGAGGAGACACGCCCACGGGCCGGATGACGTCCTCGATCTCCGGGTGGTACCTGATGATCCCCAGGTTCTTGATGTCGTTGTGGCCGGCGGTCGCGTTTTTGCGGACGCACTGAGAAGAGAAGTGAAGCGACACTTGAATAAACACAACTCCCCCTGGACGAAGCTCCAAATTGCTTCTTTTATATTAACTCACACTTCAATCTCTTCTCTTCTGACTCATGCAGGTTCATATTTGTTCTTTTCTGTGATAAATAACGACTTGTTCTCACCATTCCAGGGCGATTGCTGCCGAACGAGCTGCTGTAGCCCTTCAGCTTGCTGTTGGTGAAGGCCTGGTCAATATCTTCAATGGAGTAGGCACAGATCACGGTTCTGCCCCTGAACAACGACAACAACAGTGATTACAACCCCAGTGGAAGCAGGAGAAGTGGGTGAGAGGGACATTCAGGGTAACGGCTACAACTCAGAGGTCGACTCTGGGCCCTAAAACCAGACATGTTTACAATCCCTTCAGTGCAGTTTCCCTCCAGAGAGTGAAATATCACCAACAGCTCGGTTCAGCCTCACATTTATCCCCTCGTTTTGGGAGCATGTTTTATTCTGGAGCTCACCATGCGTTGGAGAACAGGCCGTACAGGACCCCGGCCCTCTTGTCCTGCGCCGTCAGCACCACGGCCTGCTTCAAGTTGTTGTACTGCTGCTGGGTGTTGCCTGAGCCGCACATCATCCGAGCCTTCTTGAAGGTCGTCCACGAGTCGGCCAGCAGAGCTTTGATGCCTCCTTCGTCCACCTGGAGAAAACACACAACAGCTTCACAACTGTAAAAAACCTACAGTGAAGCCAGAACTGTGGTTTGTGGCCCCTGAGATGATACGACACTGGAAACCAGGACTCCCTCTCTCTGGAATCCTCCTACCACAACTTCTAAAGCTTCTAAAATGTGACACATCGATGCAGAGACGAGCTGAAGAACTTGAAAATACATGGACGGGTTTTCATCACACTAGGAATGGACGGGCATCTCCAGAGGGTTCACTTTTTGGAGTTTGGGGTCAAAGCCGACGTTGATAAGAGAGTTATTCCCCCTCCAATAAATATATTTGTAATTCATTTTCAGTAAATTAACCTATGAAAGTTATATATTTTTTATAGAGCTGTGAAAAATAACGCGTTAACTCGTTATGATTAAATTACAGGATTAATTCGTTTGTTTTTTTTAACGCATTTAACGCATGCGCAGAAGGACCTTCCAATTCCGCCGCCTCTGCACTAGTCGCCGCTCTAATGCAGTCAGACGGCAGCTGCCATTCAAACAAACAAACAACATGGATAATTCTGATGAACCTGAGGACCTTCTGGAAGGGAAGATCGTGTTCCAAAAAAACAAAGATCGAACATTCAGTAAAACCAAGGTGATATGCACACTCTGCGAGAAGTTATCGTTTCGACGTAGCAATACCCGCCTAACCACCGCAACGCGAAGCATGTGTTGGTCGGCGAGGGGCGTTCAAGTGGAATGCGACAAACCAGACTCACTCGCCGGACACATTGTGCAAAAGAAGCGGTCAGCTTTACTGTCAGAGAATTTGAACAAGTTAGTTTGCCTCACCAACTGGCTAAAGACCGAGTAGCTAAGAGGGCCTTTAGAGGCATTAGATTGTATCATGGTGTGGTTAATGGTTGTGTGACAAAAAATATAAAAAATGTCAACCATCCTATGGCTAAGAAGCTCAAATAATTTCTGTTTAATTTAAAAAAAAAAGTTTTATTCAACCACACAATGGCTAAGGAGCCCGAATATTGTTTAGGATGAAGATTATATTAATGTTCCATATGGAAAAGCAATGATAACTGCTGAAGAACTGCTGAGTTGCAGCACAAAAGAAAAGTTAAATGTCATAAATCTTGTTTTCACAAAAATATTCCGAAAAAATCGGTAATGTGATTAATCATGATTAATCCATAGAAACCTGTGATTAATTTGATTAAAAATTGTAATCATTTCACAGCCCTAATTTTTGACAGTAGTTGATAGCGAGCAGGAAGAGTTTTCAGGAAAAGTTTAAAATAACCTGGTTGCACATGTTTCATCTTCTGGCAGGACATTTGGGGATTTGATCAAACTTTGAAGCTTCATCTCACGAGCGTTTCACTTAAAAGCAGCTTTTTTCTTTTGAGGCATCAAACTCGTACAGAAACCCTCCAGGCCTCTGAAAACACGTCCGATGGAACCATCTCAGCCAGTTGCCTTTGATCTCACGGCTCGAGAGGAGTCAGGAGAGTTTGCACGAGCAGAAGCTTTGATTTCAACGACCAACTTTAATTTCAAAACCGGGATTTGACCATATTTATAAATCGTTACCGTGCAGAGGCGCCCGATGCGAGCTCGGTACGGCTCCTCGTCCACTCGGGCCGTCTTGTTGAACTCGCTGAAGAAGAAGTAGAGCTCCTCCTTGTCCTTGTGCGCAGACGGAATAATGGCGGCACCAGCAAACTGAGGATCTGTGTGATGAGATTCAAACAGATCCGGTGAGATACTGTCCTTGTTTTTCATTTCATCCTCTTGTATAATCTTCCTGTGCAGTTTCATTCTAAGAAGCACTGTTAATATTAAACTGAATATAAACAGGATATTGTGAGAAAACATCAAGATAAAAGAAAATGGCTGATCACATTTCTGATTTACATTTTACAGGCTGTAAATGAAACGATCTAAACCATGAGGGTGAATGCTCTGCTCCCTGTGATGGTGGTTTACTGTGAGTATCACCCACCAGCTCCATATTCATTAGTCTGAACCTGCAACGCTCTCTGCGTGACTCCCGTCCTCCTACTCACTCAGCAGCCAAATGTTCTCGGTCTTCAGCAGCTTCTGGGGGCCAAACGTTCGGCGGATCGAGCCGGCCTGACCTGCCACCGAAGACATCGCCGAATACAGACTCCCATCTGAGAGGAGAGGAGAGGAGGAGGAGGGTGAACAGTAGGCAGGAGAAGAGAAAGGCAGACAGTGAGCGTGATGGATGGGAACAAGAGTTCAGAGGAAGAGGAGCAGAGACTGGGACTGAAGACGGAGGAGAGGAGGACACGGGGAGAACATTAAACACACAGACGGACAGAGGGATTCTGCCTGTGGCCCAGAGGGGAGCGGTGCTGAATAAAGAAGCAGCTGAAGAAAAGGAGGGCAAGAGCAAAGAAGACATCAAGGCTGAAGAGCTGCCTGCATCGATGAGCAGCCACCCATCACCCTGCTGGAGCTGGTTCTCAGCAGCGGTGCAGAGAGGAGCTGTTTCAAACCACCATCTTAATTAGCACTGATTGTTATTAGAATGCTGCTCGAGTCGAAGGAGCGGGCGGCTCGTTGCCTCGGGAATCGATCCCACGTCTTGTAAAAGCATCCTGCAGCGCCAGCTAACCTCTCTGCTTTATTTCTGAGCGTCTCTACAAACAGTCCATCTGCGTTAGGGGCCTGAACAAACCCCCCCCCCCCCCTCGTCGTGCCCTGTGACCACTGAAAGGTTGGTTTGGTTTGGAACATCTTTGTTGAGCTGGTGAGGCCGTGCAGCTGCTCAACAGTCACTCAATCAGAAGTTCCATCCTTCCATCAGGAGCTCGATTAGGATTTTTATTCAACATAGATGGTGCATATGATCACCTTCATGTGGCAAAATATACCGATCGAGTCTTCTTGATATGATAAAAGTTATTCCACTTGGACAAAACCTATAGAAATCTTGAAGAAGCAGAAAACAAACAGTGCTTCTTATGGCTTCTCACACAGTCAGTGACGTGTGGATGTTGAAATGAGGCCGGACATTGAGTTGTCTGAGACGTAGAGTTCCCATGAGCCTCCACTCCTGCAGGGAGAAAACAGAACCTGCAGGGCACGTACATGATGCATGATCATATTTTAAAGAATCGCTTGTCTGATTCAAAACCACCGGGACTTTAAAACGACTCAGTGTAACTTCAGCTCCAGCTCCTTGAAGAGGGAAGCCGAACTGTAGCTCAGTTAAAGTTGTGTTGTGTGCCTTTTAAAAGACGTTGTGTGTTTGTTGTCTCGTATGAAAACATTTCACAACACTTCCATTGTGTCTTTTCCCTTTTGCATTGAACAGCCTGTGAACTCCTCCCTCACTTCTTTGTGTTTGTGCCGTCAGTTGCATCACAGACACTTTAGTAACGTTTCCCTGTGTGTTTTCCATGTGAGTTGGCAGATGGTGGACTTTTGTGCGTTTGGCACCGTGGTTGGTGTGAATCCCTGGTGATGTTGCACTCGACAAATCACATGTATGATCTGCAAAAGCACGGATATAAAGTCACTGTAACTGGATCTGTTTCTGATGGTTCCTCTGCTTCTGGGGTTTAATTAAGTGAGACTGTAAAATCCTTTCAAAATGAGACATTAATGTAACTCAGCAATGGTTTGAGGTCTTGTTGAAGGTAGAGCACATTCTGATTAATTAACATCTCCTGAAACATCTATCATGTGGAGGACTGGCTCTTCACTGGGCTGACGTACTTTAGATAACAGCGTCGACTCATTTGCAAGTTATGAATAGAGAGCGATCAGAACAGACGGCTCCGGGGACCTCGGGGCTCACGAGTGTCGCTCGGCTGCTCCTCACACAAATGAGCAAAGGTAAGATTCTGAGTTGTGAAGGTGGTTTTGTTTTCTGACATGAAAATCCTGGCTGGGGGGTGAGATGCTGCTTGTGTTGGTCTGTCATGATGGACATAGTGCAGCCATGTCACTGACTTAATGTCCTCTTTAATGTGAAACCACCAAACGCTTGATTTTCAACACGGAAGCTCTCGATGACCCAACGTCTCAAGTTGCTTGTTCTGGATTAAAAGACCTTTTCCTTGTATTTCTATTTCCTCTCAGATAAAGACAGCCATGCAGTTGGTGTATGTGTCACCTGCAGGCAGGCTGATGGACTTCTGGGACGGGTAGGGCGGTGAGATGTCCGAGGCCGAGGCCATCTGCCCGTTGCCCTGAACGTCCGTCAGCACGGTGTCGTTCACCTGCAGAAAGGAAGAGAGACGCTTTGAATCCAGTTCATCACAAGAGTCTTTATGCACAACACGTATTACAAGGTGTTAATTCTAATTTCAACTCATCACCAGGGGGCACAGCTTCATTACTGAGTGAAAAACAACTTCACAGACTTCATCTAACCGTGAGAGGGAAGTTAGCAAATAAATAAATAAATAAACACAAAGAGCAATTCATCTGCAGAGGGCTCAGGCTTGAGGTGAAGCAGCAGCACAGCATCACAGAGGAATGTTTAGGGTCCAACACGAGGCAGCGTTTTTTCAAGGAGCCGATCTTAAGAACCTCTCACCAGCATCCAGCACCTCGGGCTCCCGGCGTTCGTTCCACACGCGATGAACGTGTCGTTCACTTTCTGAATGACTGTGATGAAGTTATCACACTCCAGCTGCGAGAGACAAGAGAGCACCAGTGAGACAAAGGCAGAAAGGGACAAAGGCAGAAAATGAAGTGGAAACAGGACGGGGAGGGTTGCAGGGGGAAAAATCCACACGGATCGGGAGAGGGATTAAAAAGATGCAGAGAGACAGAGAGGCAAATAAGGAGGGGGGGGGGGTGGAGGGTGTGTGGAGGAGCGATTAGAGAGGACTAGACTGCACAAAGGGAAAGACGAGACAAAGCCAAGACCCGGGGATGGAGAAAACCAAGGTGGAATAGAGGGATAGAGAAACAGAGTGAGATGAAAAGCAGGATGGTTCAGAGAGGAGAGAGGTTCTGAGAGGATGCAGTGAGAGGTGCTGGCAGACGAGGTTTAGCACTGTAACACTTAATATACATCCGTTACTCATTGAGCCCAGACTGCTTTCCCCAGGACATCACTGAGCGGAGCATGAAAATGAATACTAAGTGCAACCTTAAGGGTAAATCCTCGGTGCAGCTACCTTTAACACAACCGCACAAAGGGCTCCAAGGAGAAACAATCAAATCACGGAGCTCGATGGAAAACGAACAAATCACTGAATCCAAAAAGCTGCACCAGCGCTTGTGTGAGTGTGTAGGTGGACATGTAGGAGGGGAGGTGGGCAGGAGAGTCCTAGTTATTCAATTCTGTTTATGCAAGTTTGAATCTTCTTTCTTTGTATATTTGAGACTTTCAGTTTTGGACATTTTGTTTTCGCAAAAGCTGTCCAGGCTGCGTCCGGAGCTCGATGAGAAGACTTCGGGTTAAATTGAAGTTTCAGATGGATGTGTTCTCTCCAGAAGCTCTCGGGGCTTCTGAGGTACAGTGCAGAATAAATTACAGACACAGAATCAATAAGAATTACATCTATAGCTGAGTCTCAATCGGTCAGAGGCTGCATTGGAAGATTAGACTGTGCCACAGGCTTTCTTCAGATGTGTCCTTCCATTTCCCAGCAGGATCCACTGGGCGGATCCCACTTGTCCCCACGTGTCCCACCTGAGCAGCTCACGGTGCAGGAGTGGGTCAGGCTTTGTGCAGTTCACCAGAAAATAGGCAAAGTCCTACGACTGGTCCTCTAGTGAGTTTCAGCTTCAAGCCTCAGTTCTCTTCCAGTGGGAATACTGAGGTTGGGCTTGTAGAACATCACAGTTTCACAGACAGGACGTTGTTCCACATTCATATCCCTGCACTTCTCTATTATAATAACTGTACTCACCATGTTTTAGTCAGCTAACACCAACCACACCATAACCCTGACCACCATGTTATCAAAAGCAAGATTTTTAAATGTGATCGTATCGAGGTCATATTACTTTGCAGAATCCTCCGGTTTCAACATTCTTACTGAGCCGTTAAACAACAGCTGATATATAAATATATATATATTTTTTTTAATCTCTCGAGACATTATGCAACTGTTCACATTGGCTGTGTGCTGCCCTGCTCCTGAGGAATGTAAATGCAAAGAGGCTCAACTGTCTTCTTCCCTGATCTCATCCTTAAAGCCTGATGGACATTAAGGACGAGCACTAGTGGTTCTAAAGTCAGATTTACCTTTTTTTGCATTTGCCGTTTGTGTCTCTTCTTGTTGGTTCAGCTCTAAACACCTCTGTGTGCTCTGGACGAGCTCGAGCTGAGGAGAACAGACAGTTACCCAACACTGAGCCTTGGGGATAGTTGGAAATACCATCAGCATGTCGGCTCAGGTGTTCTCTGCTTCCTCCGGTTCACCTCCTGTCTCCAGCTCACACTCTGTGTCTGTCTGTCCCTGAAGGACGCTGCCTCACGTCCTTCAGTCTCCTTCCAAGAAGCATTTTGCTTTACTGGGGGAGATTTACTGCCTGGTTCTCATTTTGCACCATCTGCCGCTGCCAGACTCTCTGGAACCTTCAGCGACGTTTGTGTAGAGAAGAATCTATCGTCTCTGCTGTTTCACAACCACAGTTACACACATGCACAGGACGCTGGTGGGTTCCAGCTGAGACACGGTCGACCACGCTGAGGCGCTGGTCCAACTCAGAGAACAGGATTCCCCCCGACATGAGCAGTCATCTCTCTTTTTCTTTTTAAAGCTCTCATGTCCCGCCTCTCTTAAAACAAGTCTACACATGAGACAATTCTAGAAAAGGAGAATTTAAGATTCAAGGAAATAATGAATTCATGCATCACTGTTCAAAAGACGAGGGTCATGCAGAGGCAGGCTAACAAGCAATAAAGAGACATCGACCAAATTACGCTACTGAATAAAAAATGAGTCATAGAGTGACATTGAAAACACTTCAGGAAATGGGCCCTTAAAACGTTACACCCTGATGAAGAACCCAGTCCAGAAGATGAATCCTGGTTATTCACTGCTGGGTGAAATCCTGCATGTCTGATGTCTGCAGTGAACACGACGCCTGTGAAACCTGTGAGGGCGTTAATGGCGACTTTGGCAAACGAGTAGCTGGAGGGGCATCGAACCAACACGATGGAGAATTTAAGAGGGTTCTCACAAAGCTGTTGTTGCTGTTGACTCTTGGAATCAGAAAGTCTCGGGGGCCCCGGTTGATTGCCTGCTCTGCCCACCGTGGCCCAATGGCCCCCTGGCACATGATGCTGCAGAGCCGAACCAGGAAGAAGCCAAGAGAGCGACTTCCTTTCAGTTTTATATCTCGTGTAGCATGAATTAGCTCAGAGCGCTAACTTGGCTTTGTATTAAACAGCTAAACCTGATTTCATGAACACAAATCTTAGCTACAAGTGAATATACTTAGATTCCATAAAGTTTAATATCACAGAGATTCTGGTTTAGTTTGTTCCAGGCTGCAGAAAATAGTTATTTATCTTTCTTTTCTTTTGCCAAATGCAAAATTTGACCCTGAGTATAAATGGAGAATTAGTTTCAGTCATGCAGTTAATTCCATGTTATTATACAACTGCATCAAACTTGATGAGGAAATTAGTCATTGGTGTAAAATGATTAATAATGGTTTTGGGGGATTCAAAGTTCAGCCTTTTAAATTCCAAGACATCAGATTATCCTGCAGAGGCCCAACACTTCCTTTCATATGAATTTCTTTATTTTCCTTAAATTAGTATTAAGCTGCTTTTCTTCTGACGGTTTAAACACTCACTGATTAAATCCTCTCGGTGGAACCTCGTGGGATTATTCATTGAAATTATCCACAGCTCACTCGTCTGGATAATGCACGATGTTTGTTTTGAGATAAGTCCGTCTCCTGTGTGATTTGATCTCATCTGCATCAATTAGCATTTTGTATGTGTTAATTTGTTACCTCCGCTAAGATGGTTGTGTTTCCAGCCCCGATTCAGGCTAAGTTTAGTGGAAGCATGGGACACGTGTCGAGAAAGAACCAGGTGTGTTACTGGTTCTCCTCCTCCCTCCCACCACCTCCACTGGGTCATGGGGCAATCCAGAATCGGGCTGAAACTCCTAATCGATCTTCAGGAGCGCCCCCTGCAGTCTCCTCAGCTCATGTGTCGGCTCTGGTTCTTCTTATAGAGTGAGTGATCAGTTCAGGTTTTTATGATGAGTCACTACCTCCATGTCCATTCCCTGGATAGTCAGAGAAGGTCCAGGAGCCGGGATCAGGAGGGAAAACTGGACCGTCTTAAATCTTGATGAAAATCAGACATATAGAGAACTGACATCTATGAGTCTCTGACAATTTGCAGCTTCATTCGATTTACTGCAGATGATGTTGATGAAGATGAGGGACACGATGATGATGATGATGAGGAGGAGGAGGAGGAGGAGGAGGAGGTTAATGCCGTGCACCGCTGATGGAGGTGCTGACAGTGAAGATGAGCTTCTACCTCGAGTGGCGCAGCCTTTGCCTTGCAGGTGTCGATCGCAGTCTGATCGGAAGCCGCTGGGATCTGTGGGAGGAACAACGGTTTAGTTTGAGCCAAGTTCTCTCACACAGTTCGGTTTCAGCAGGAAACCAGTGACCCTGCTGAACCACAGAGAACCATCCGTCCTCTGAGCCAACACCAGCCAGTGATTCCTGTATTCACTCAGTTTGTTATTTAACATTCTCCCTGATATTCATTTCTACAATCCTCTAAACATCAGCCTTGTTCAGTACAGTTAAAATGTGAATCCAGCAGTGTAACACACACACACAAACACCAAAGTGCTCTGAACCCAACATGACTCAAGCCTGATGAGCAGTGGGAACCATCACAGGTATCTCATGCAGCCCAGCGTCTGAACAACAAAGCAGAATAACATGTGACAAGGTCAAGGTTTGTGTTTTCCTCACAGCAGAGGTTTTCCACTGCAGTCGGCCCTGAGCTGCGTCTCCCACACGTGCACCTTGTGATTGAAAGTATAAATCCACTGTTATCACATCGTCATAAACAATCCATCATATTCTGACTCAGATTAAGGTTTGAAAGCATAAAGATGGATTTACGAAGCGGCCTCTTCTAATAAAGGATGTTCTGCTACTTTCAGATCCTCGACTCTCGGATTGCAAACAAGACTCGACTATTTGAAACGTCTTTTTTATATATCAGAAAACATCCACTAATCAAAGGTGCTGCTGGAGTCCTAACATTAATAACTCAGCTTTCCATTGAGACACATTTCAGCCGAAACTTAAGAGCGAAGTCACTGCTCGAATAATAAAGATCTCCCTCTGCAATTGTTGAATGTTAACGGTTGAAATAACAAACCTGACAAGACGTCACAAACAAACCATTAAACAGTGAAACACTCTCAGCGCCAAACACATCACCCGTCACTGGTTTTCCACCAAGAAAACCAAAGCTGCTATCATTTGGAATCATGAGGCGTGAAGCTGTAATTTGAATGAAACATCAGGTTCACTGAGTCTTTAATCCGTCAGGTGAGTCGGAGCTGACAGGGTGGACCACACGCGGTGGAAGCCTGAGCCTGTGTTGACTTCATTAGCTCAGTGGAGGTTTCCTCTCCTCACAGAGTAAAGAGCTGCAGCTTCATTAATGTATTCATGACCCGGCCTCCTCTCTGGATCTCAGCCGCACCGAGGGTCAGCAGCGGGTCGGTCGACTCATCCCTCCACGTCCTCTGATTCAGAGGAGGGGGGGGGGGGGGGGGCACCCAGCAGCAGAGAGAGGCTCTATTTGAAAGTTTAGTTTAACTTTCTTTAGTAGAGAGTTCTCTCTGATTTAAGCACAAAGCACATTACATCTCATTTTACATTAAACCCTCACAGGTGGACCGTTTACCTTATTCTTAAAATTAGTGAATTAAAACCATCTCTCCATCCAGTTCCTTCCATCTCAGGGAGTTCTACACATTCCCCACCTCCGCCTGATGGATACAGTCCTACATTCAGAGTCTACCTCCCGATTGGGATGTTCCAGATGTGGGAGGAACCCAATCAGGTGCAAGAACCACCTCAACTGGATCCTTCCAGTGTGGAGAAGCAGCGTTTGCATATGAACCATTTGAAAAAGAAATATACAAATCTCTCATCCACAAAAGAAATTACTGAACAAACACAAGATCTCAGAGGAAAGTGGTTGATATTTACCACAAAGAAACAAATTTCATCGACCACTTTATCAAGTATTTTGGAGATTTAGTTGAGGGACGATATTCTCTGCCAATATTATGGAGTAAATGACCACACAGGTGCTTTGATTCACTCCACCCGGCTGCAAGGCTGCTGCTTTGAATCACACATGAACCAAAGCAACTGACAAAGGTGTAAGTTATCCACCTTTACAACTGCTACAGGACAGTGTGTGTGTGTTTGTGTGTTGTTGACCCTCTGACGGGTCTCTAATTCTGCTTCGAGTCTTCAACCTTCTGCTCGCTGCCGCCCATTCTACCAAGCAGCATAATTCTTCAGCCTTTCCAAACATTGATTAGCTGCCAAAGAGGATTCTGAAGTCGACTTGAGAACTTGGCAGCGTTCACTTTGTGGTTGGTGGCTTCTCTCGACACGGCAGCAGCAGCAGAGTGGATTCCCAGTTTCAAAAAGGAACCGTCTGAGATTCAGTCCCTTTTTATAAACCTCCCACTGGAGCTCAGAGTCTTGGTGGTCTGTTGGAAGCAGTGTTCGTGGTCTGGTAAGAGCAGAGCCTACCTGCAGGTCGCGGACGCCTCGGTCACTGAACGTCAGCTCGTAGATCATCGCCCGGCCGCCCACGTACAGCGTGTCACTTCCCTCCGGGTGGTACATGCTGATGTAGTTCTCAGGTTTGTTGAAGTGGAACCTGGAAGGCTCTGTGGGTGAGAAGTAAAGATGTTAGAGGAACAATCAAAAGCTTGAGTTCAAAGGTTATTCATTTTAAAAACCAGGAGGGTGCTCGTACTCATAGAGTGGAGACACATTAACCCCCCCCCCCCACCGCTCTGACGCTACTGACCTTTGTTGTTTCAGATCAAACCTACACAACAACTGTGCCTCGACCTGGGATCTGGCTCGAGCGGTCGAGGGAAAGTGCGTCTGGTGGAAACGTGAATATCTCTGAATGTCACTGGGATCATGTGACGGTGAATCCCATCACAGACGCCTCCAGACGACTGACTCAGACTCACACGTTCCTACACTGCAACTGTGCTCGGACTCACAAATAGAATCAAATGTCACAACGTGAACTTGAAGACACAATCTTTAAAAAAATGAATGTTGTGTATTTATAAGCTTTAGGCTTTTTAATGGGGCCATTGGTTTGTCCTCCAGAGACATTTACTGGAATTAACTTCCATTTGAGACAAGTATTTTTGAGTATTACTCATAATAATAAACGTTATTGATATGACACTTTTTTTAATATCTTTAACTTTGCTCTGCTTCTGTTCTCACACAGATCATGGCTTTAGGGAACACCTAAAGATTTTGTATAGTTATGTGGATATAAAATCTTACAACTTCTTTTACTCTGACTGTGTAACATAAATACTGACGCTTGCAATAATTATGAAGTGTTACCTTTATAATGAAACCAGGATTACTGTACAGAGATATCAACCATATTGAAAAGGCCAGATTTATATGATTGGCACTATCACCAATCTCTGCACCTTAGAACCGCACGTGCCCATTACTCTCTTACTGTATATATTGTTTTTCTATATTGTTGTTTTTATATTGTTGTTTGTACAGTTCACCAACGACACCAATGCAATTTCCTGTATGTGCAAATATACATGGCAATAAAAATAATTCTGATTCTGATTCTGATTTTGATTTATAAAAATTCAAAAGGGCAGATGATTAAAAAGAACCTCGGCCACATAAGAATTATCTCCAGATGAAAGATGTTTTCACTGATGTTTCAGTAGAAATGAACTAATGATGACTAAACTCCTCGTCCCTGATATAAAAAGGAAACCAGTCTGACAGCCGGACTGGGATGGAGCGATGCACTGGTACAGGTTGCTACCCAACCAACTAAGTTTCTATGGAAACTGGGTTCGCTGTTATTGGCTTGAATCTGATTGATGAGGATTTTTATTTCTCATGTATCAGAGGCAGCAGAAGGAGAAGCTGTGTGGCGGATGTCTGAGGTACGGCTTCACGCACAGTGTCTTCACTTTGCCTGGTGAAGATGATGAAGAGGAGTCGTCTGTAGCTGCAGAGCCCACGGAGACACTGATATGAATATTTGCTTTGGCAGATCTTCAGAGCCGGAGGAAGCTGCTGTTGATTCAGTGACAGAGAAAAGGTTCATCTCCTGATAGACGCTCGAAGGAAGTCAGGAACACAAGCTGAGCAGAAAATCCACACGAGGTGGGAGGACTTGAGTATTGTGACAAATCAAAAAACATAATTACATGTGGTATTAAAATACATTCTGGGGTCATTGGATTACAATCTGATAAAATACAGATGTAAACGCAGCCAGGACACAATCGGCTCCTGAGCGTCTTCGGAGGTTTTAGATCAAATGTTGCTGCTCTTCAGCTTCTTCACCACACTGGTCCATCTCCATCTTCCCTTCACTCATGAACCAGAGAAACGTCTCCACCTGGGGCAGGAAGTCCGACCCTGAGTGAGCAATCCACTGATCTCCAGCAGAGAGACCTCGGACTCAGAGGTTTCCTCCCGACTGCTTCAAACTGCAAACCGTCCCAGGGTGGACTGGAGGTCATGGCCTCATGAAGCAGCAAGAACCACATGATCTCAAGTGAAACACGCTCCTCACTACGGCTGCGTCTTGAAAACCTGTCTATGAAGATCACCCACAGAACTGGTGACCTGACGGAGTCCCACACCCACTGGAAACTGGAATCCTCGGCTCAAAGGTTTTCTATATTTCCTTTGTAAATCTTTCCAGGTTCTATTGATTTGAGGATGACACGTTCATAATTTAACATGGACGCTAACACAGAATGTGTTTTGATGAGTCACAGAAAATGTGACACACAAGTTTCATTGACTGGAAGAATCAATGAATGCGCCCAAAGGTAAACTTCATCCCACTAGGTCCGAACTGGACGTCATGTCCCAGAGACTCAGACTGGTCAGACCATTTGAAAATCTCCAGTGGAGCAGAAGGTAAAGACTTGTGGAGAGATGTCTTTTCTCTCTGTGTCCGGACCTTTGTTTTAACACTAAGACACTTAATCATTGTTTCTGGGCGAAAGCCTTGAATTTTCAAAAGGTCAGCTTTTCACTAACCAAGAGAAATGGCCTTGTTTTCCAGCTTGTTTTCACAAAAGAAGAAATAAGACTTCATTAAAGTCGCAGAGGTCCTTTACCCTCAGAGGAGCGTGTAATCCTCCAACACTTCCACCGACCGAGTGTGAAAACACTAAGTCCTAAATGCACAAAATATGCTCATTAGAGAAAAGTAAAGCACAGATGTTATTTTAACAGATTTCAGTTGTAAAACAAACAGTTTCTTTTTCTTTTGGCAGCAGCAAGTGATTCGTCAGCTTCTGTTTTAGTTACAAGAGATCGTTCACTGTAGAGTTGTTGTTCTAGAACGACCCTGAGGTTCTCCGCTCCCGACATGAAACTCCCTCAGACCCAGGGAACAGTTTTGTATTGATGTGTTCAGGCCTCAGACCGGCTGCTGCTGCACAGAGAGGATCACTGGGTCTGATCGATTCATCCCAACGATCACAGAAGTGTTTCTGATCGATCATCTGACCAAAGGATCCTGTAGCGTGACGGGTTCAAACTCATAATCTGAATGTCACTGGCCGAACTGGAGCCTCGATGAATCTGAATTGTCAATATCAAAAACACTTTGTTAAATACGATAAATTAGAATAGTGATTGGGCGAGTGAGCAGAAACCCACAGGAGCCAATGAGAGCGAGCTGAACAGGAAGCGTCACCAACTGGGTGACGTGCTCGGCTGAAAGCCTCTGGTCTCCTGCACCAGGGGGAGGAGCTTGTGGAGTTGTGATAACAGTGTGAGTCCTGTTGTTCGTGCCACCAGCTGACGTCCACCTCAACCTTGGTTTATTTTCTGAAGTCACGTACGATCAGAGGAGGTTTTGTGAGTTGTTCAAACGCCAAGATTACAAAGATGAAGGACTGGTTAGCTCGGTCGATACGTCTGTGGTCTAAGGTTTGAGCAGCGGAGAGAGAAAACACACATGATGGCTGAACTTCTGATGTTTTGGGCGCAGCTGCAGATTTGAAACTAGCCTGAAGGTTTGTCTGTTGTGTCCCTGGCTTTTCTTCTCATTATCTCGTTAGCTGCAGCTGTTTCCATGTCCCTCACATGTCTGTCTTCTAGTCTCTGATGGGTTTCCTCTGATAGTCTCACTTTGCCTTTCTCTGCCTTTAAAAGTAATGGACACTAAACACACACTTTCATTTCCTCTCACAACATTCATCACCAAATCCTACAAATACCAAGCTTAACAGTGTCCCTTAAAAAAAGTAAAAAAATACATTTTTCTCCTCTTCTGTACTCGTGTTTACTTAATGCAACTAGTAAGAGCTCATATCTATGTTACTTCCGCTAGCATCCCCACTTCCTGTAGAGGACTTCCAGGCTAAACACACGGTGTAAATGACCTTGTTTCCAGTTGATTGTGAACGTCAGGGCCTAAAGACACTGGGACGACACCACAGGAGCAGAATGAGGCATGTTGTGTTTTATCTGTTGTTTTATTACGTCTGAAGCTTTGTTGGTGAACTATCCCTTTAACCAAGTGAGGAGCCGGGCGCTGTCTGTGGTGCTGAAACAGACTCAGCTCCTCAAGGCTTCAGTGTGTGTGTGTGTGTGTGTGTGTGTGTGTGTCTGTGTGTTTGTGTGTGTGTTGTCCAAGTATTACTCATGTTATTTGGACTTAAAATCTGGTACCCATTAGGTGAGGACAGGTTTTAAGATTAGGTTAAGATAGAATTTATGTTAAATTAAGGGTAAGGGATAAGATTAGGCGATTGGTAATGTGTGTTTGTGTGTGTTTGTGTGTGTGTGTGTGTTTGTGTTTTTCCTAACAGGCATGTACAGCCATAACCGTGGAATTGTGTATCAGCCCCTTTGATTGATATGACACGCACGTACGGGCCGTCATCTTGTTCTGTGTTCATCCGGGGGGAGGGGGAGGGGGAGGGATACAGAAACGGAGAGGTTGACACTCACACACACACACACACACACACACACACACGCACATTATTGATTGCTGAATACATTAGAGACTGTGTGAGGTGTAAAAACGCGTGAGTGGAATAGATAACTAGGAGCCTTGGAATTTTCCATTCATGGCTCCCCCCCCCCTCCTTTCATCTCATCCTCTCCCCTCTGCCTGAATATTCGTGTATGCGTGTATTCGTGTATTTGTGTATTTGTGTATTTGTGTGTTTATGGCGGCTGCTGCCCTGAAGCGACCCCCCATCTCCCCCCGGAGCGGGACTCCTGCTGCAGTGCACAGCAGCTGCCGCGTCCCGCATTGCAGCTCCGCACAGGACGCGGGCGCCCCGCTGGAGGTGTCCGCCTCCACAGAGTCATATATCAGGGTGAAGTGTGGAGGCCACCGCCTCGCTCCGTGCTGGGGGGTGGGGGGGGGGGGGACCTGACGCCATGTTCCTCCCGCAGCCAGAGGACGAGCTGCGTCCTAAAAGAGCGGCTGTTACTGCGCTGTTTCGTTGCGCACGCACGGAGGTGCGGGACATGGAGGGACCAATTAGAGCCTGAGTGTCCTGATAGAGACGCGTGTTGAAGCCTCGCAGCGCACGCGCCTGAAGTCAAGTTGTCTCAGAGACACAGAGAAGACACGAGTTGCACAAATCACATCAGGATGATCCCGATGGACGAGCCGCCTGGAGACTGCTCAGGTCAAACCCTGAGGATCAGACATGATGCAGCAGGACGAGGCTCCTCCAGATGCTCATCCTGGTGGATGCTGTGAACATGTGTGTGTGTGTGGGGGGGGGGGGGGGCTGAGTGGTCGGTGCGCGTAATTTACTACTCGGTGAGTGGGGGGGAGGGCGGGCGGTGTTTTAAAGAAATTAATCCAGAAGTGAGGTTTTTATCTGAGCGTGTTTATGCATCAGAAGAATCAAAAAAACAAATGGCTGCATCGCGTCATGACTGAAATGTCACTCTGCTCATCCATCAGTTCATCCATCAGCTCATCCATCCATCCTCCAACACACACTCTTCACTACGGAGGAACCAAACATCTGGCTGCCTGCCTCGTGATGGAACCAGGACCTGATACCAGAGGGAGAACCAGCAGCTTCTTACCGTGCACGACAAATTTCAGCCGAGGAGACTTCCCGGCGGTGACCGCGGCGACGAGCGCGAGCAGGATGAGCGACTTCATCTTCCTCCAAATATATCACACACACAAAAAACAGATATCCTCCTTCCTGTTCCCGTGCAGCCGCCTGTTCGCTCCCTCCCGTTCCACCGACTGACCGACCGACCAACCGACCAACCGACTGACTGACTGCTGCTGCTGCTGCGTCCCGGTACCGTCCTGTCCGTGTGCTCCGCCGGCTGCTCAGTGTGGAGGAGTCGGGGGGTATCAGGCTCCACCTCGGAAAACAAGAGGCAAAGGGGAGGGGGGGGGGGGATGTGGAGCGTCAGCAGGGGCGCACATATGAGGAGTGGGATTTCAAAATAATAATCAAAAATCCCCAGATCTGGATTACAGTCCCAGACGTGAGGGGATGACGCGTCAGACCTGTTGATATCAGACACGTTTGGGTTTTTCCACATGAATCTGTGTGCTCCTTTAAAACCATCATCTGATCCTCAACTGGTTTTCACAGTTCAAACTGGTGCATCCTCTGCCTGTTGTGTTAAATCTGCTCTACACACACCAGCTACATCAGCTACACGTCAATGTGCATTTACCACAACATCTAGTCCTGTTCCCTCAAACATGCGAGAAGCTGCCGGAGCCTGAAGGAACATCTATGGTTTCCTGTGTGCTCCCACACGGACCATCATACCAGCAGCCAGTGATGCTGTGGTCCCAGCAGCTGCCTCCACAGTCATAAAGTCTAATGTCTAATCAATACGTGTCAATAAAGCCCGAGAGCAACAGGAATGAATCAGCACTTCTCCTCCGCTGCGTTCGCTTCTGTTTCAAGTTAATTGACTCAAATTTGAAAAATGGAGTCATTCTAACCAGTTAAAGCCTCTTGGTTGAAGCAGCAACACAGATGCTCTGAGTGTGTGTGTGTGTCTGTGTGTGTGTGTGGGGGGGGGGGGGGGGGGCTGGGTTTCCAGTCATTTGAGAGCAGAGCAGCTCGTTGCAGAGACAAATCATCATGACCCCAGATTCAAAGAGAGGAGAGACAGTCCTGTGTTTCCTCCAATCAGAAACCACCACACACTGAAGGTGGGTCGATATCAAACACATCCACTAGGGGAGCAAATCCCCCCCCCCCCCCCCCCCCCCTTTTTTTACAAAACCTCTCTAACACCTGAATCCTTGAGTTCAAACCTCAGGGGGATTCAAGTTATTGATTCAACTCTACTTTGTCAAGTTGTTCCCACTTAAAATAGCAAGTGAAATGAAGTTCACTGCATATTTCAGTACAATTAAAACAAGTTAGTCTGATCTATATATTTAATCAGTTTGAAGCTAAATTATTACAGCAACAGTTTTCAAACTAAAACGATCTCTGTACACACGTACACTCCGTATCAGCTCTTGCCTCCTGGCTACCCGGTTAAGCCTCCTCCTCCTCCTCCTCCTCCTCTTCCTCCTCCTCCTCTTCCTCCTCCTCCTCCTCCTCCTTTTCCTCCTCTTCCTCTTCCTCTTCCTCCTCCTCCTCCTCCTCCTCCTCCTCCTCCTCCTCCTCACTCTACTTCAAGCTTTTTGTTTGCATGTATGTTGAACCAGGAATCTTCTCTGTCTTCAGATCCATGTTGTAATAAACTCACGTATTCAACAGAGAACCACTGAGGCTCATTAATAAATCATTTTTTCACCAGTGTGAACACAGATTAATAAATTAACTCATCTTTCATCAGAATCTGAGGACGAGAGGTGACGGGAACTTTCTGTCAGGACCCGGCTTGATAAACTCTCCTCTCATAAATCTCTCTTAAAGACTCGTGTGCTTCCTCCTCACTCTGATGTTTCCAACTATTTTACTATGTTTTATTTAATTTTTACCTTCTTCTTACCTCTAACACATTAGTGTTCTATTGATGTGTGATATTCAAATAGCTTGATTCCCATGGTTTGTCTTTAAGTTTTCATTTTCAACTAGACTTCATGTTGCCTGGTTTAGTTTGACAGAGACAGGTTGAAACCCTTATGATCAGTCACAGACATATTATATGTGGTTAGTTTAAATGTGGAGGGTCAATTAGTTTGATCATTTATTAGTCACAGCTTTGAGTTAATTGGCGTCTTCCTCTCTCTCTCGTCTCTGTTTTCCTAACATCAGTGTTCATGGGGATAAGATCTTTGTGATTCGAGTGTGTCACAGACAACATGAGGTCATTCCACTGTGACGTCATGTTGTTGATGTTTCTCTGGGAGGTGCAGCACTCGGGTGGAGCCGCTCCACCACTGGATGGCAGCAGCAGGAGGAGTTTCAGTGTGTGTGAGGATTTCAGCTCCTTCCTGGTGACATCAGGGATCCTCCATCACCTTCAGCAGCTCCTGCACTGATGAGCTGCCTCTGGCAAACACTTTCATGAGGGAAGTCAGTTAGTATTTTTTTTAAAGCGAAGATCTGACATGAAAACAAATCTGTGAAGCAGCAGATTCATGAATATTCCAAACAGCCTGATAAGGAAACAGGATGAATCCATTAATAATGTCTGAACGTAAAAATGTCAAAACCTCTAATTACAGGAAGAACAAAGCAGGGAGCAAAACAGATGGAAAATAAAAAGATTATGATCTAAATTTAAAACTTGAATCTCAGTAGAGATCATATTCACCAAGGCCCTGAAATTAAAGTCCCCTCAAATCCAATCAAGCTGATTGACACCTGTCGTCTAAATAGATCTGATGTCTCAACATCAAGACTCATGAAAGATTTCATGGTAGAAAAACACACAAAGTTAAAGGAAGTGATATAAATAAAATAACTCCAATACTGTCAGGATCCAATCAAAAATTGTTTTATATGGTTTCTTGTTTTGATCCAGACTTCTCCCAAGATTCTTAGAAATCTGTTGAATAGTTTGCAAGTTTTAACTTTGCAAACTTGTTTTTTTTCCTCTTTTTTATGAATTTGAAAACTCTTGAGTAGTGCCGACAGCTAGGACAGTGTGGAAAGTGAGGACAGAGTGGTCAGTGAGGACAGTGTGGACAGTGAGGACAGTGAGGACAGAGTGGACAGTGAGGACAGAGTGGACAGTGTGGACAGTGTGGACAGTGTGGAAAGTGAGGACAGAGTGGACAGTGAGGACAGAGTGGACAGTGTGGACAGTGTGGACAGTGAGGACAGTGAGGACAGAGTGGAAAGTGAGGACAGAGTGGTCAGTGAGGACAGTGTGGACAGTGTGGAAAGTGAGGACAGAGTGGACAGTGAGGACAGTGTGGACAGTGAGGACAGTGAGGACAGAGTGGAAAGTGAGGACAGAGTGGTCAGTGAGGACAGTGTGGACAGTGTGGAAAGTGAGGACAGAGTGGACAGTGAGGACAGAGTGGACAGTGTGGACAGTGTGGACAGTGTGGAAAGTGAGGACAGAGTGGACAGTGAGGACAGAGTGGACAGTGTGGACAGTGTGGACAGTGAGGACAGTGAGGACAGAGTGGAAAGTGAGGACAGAGTGGTCAGTGAGGACAGTGTGGACAGTGTGGAAAGTGAGGACAGAGTGGACAGTGAGGACAGTGTGGACAGTGAGGACAGTGAGGACAGAGTGGAAAGTGAGGACAGAGTGGTCAGTGAGGACAGAGTGGACAGTGTGGACAGTGAGGACAGAGTGGACAGTGTGGACAGTGAGGACAGTGAGGACAGTAAGGACAGTGTGGACAGTGAGGACAGAGTGGACAGTGAGGACAGTGAGGACAGTGTGGACAGTGAGGACAGAGTGGACAGTGTGGACAGTAAGGACAGTGTGGACAGTGAGGACAGAGTGGACAGTGAGGACAGTGAGGACAGTGAGGACAGTGAGGACAGAGAGGACAGAGTGGACAGTGAGGACAGTGAGGACAGAGTGGACAGTGAGGACAGAGTGGACAGTGTGGACAGTGAGGACAGAGTGGACAGTGAGGACAGTGAGGACAGTGAGGACAGAGTGGACAGTGAGGACAGTGAGGACAGTGAGGACAGTGAGAACAGTGAGGACAGTGAGGACAGTGAGGACAGAGTGGACAGTGAGGACAGTGAGGACAGAGTGGACAGTGAGGACAGAGTGGACAGTGTGGACAGTGAGGATAGTGTGGACAGTGAGGACAGAGTGGACAGTGAGGACAGTGTGGTCAGTGAGGACAGTGAGGACAGTGAGGACAGAGTGGACAGTGAGGACAGTGAGGACAGTGAGGACAGTGAGAACAGTGAGGACAGTGAGGACAGTGAGGACAGAGTGGACAGTGAGGACAGTGAGGACAGAGTGGACAGTGAGGACAGAGTGGACAGTGTGGACAGTGAGGATAGTGTGGACAGTGAGGACAGAGTGGACAGTGAGGACAGTGAGGACAGTGAGGACAGTGAGAACAGTGAGGACAGTGAGGACAGTGAGGACAGTAAGGACAGAGTGGACAGTGAGGACAGAGTGGACAGTGAGGACAGTGAGGACAGAGTGGACAGTGAGGATGTGGCCTCACACTCACCTTTTCATAATTTCCCAGACATTACACAGGGAATTACATGTTGTGTTGACTAGATTAAAACTGATCTGAGGTCAGATAAGAACCTGTAAACATGCAGAGTGAGGACGTGGGCGCTGAAGGTTCTGATCTTTACTCTTCCACTGTGGGTTGGGTGGAATTCTTCTTTTTCCACAAACCACTTGAGGATAATTTATACAAATTGATATATGCTTTGTTAAATAATAATAAATCCCTTTAACCTGAGGTGTTAGCAGAGCTCACGTGTGCAAATCAAATGAAAGCAAGTGGAAAACAAGATAACGCTGCAATATTCAGTGATTTCATGTTAAACACTGATACAAGATGAGGAATGTATTTTCAGAGCCTGGTTTTTGTTTAGTTGTCTCAATATCACAGTGATAAAGCAACATGGTGTAAAATTCAATAAAACAAACAGAGATTAGGCTTTGATTCATTTATTTAGAGAGTGACACAGGAGCCTCAGAGGGTTTTTATAACATCTCGTTACACAGAGACAAGCTTTGTCAGTCAAACACCATCAGAATGATTTATCTTGAAGATTTATCCTGAAGGATATTGGATGGATTGAAATCTGGATGAGAACTTGACACTATCAGAAGGATTTAAAGTATTTGTTTTGGTGATTATCTGTGTTTCTTTCGGTAGTTCCCCCAAAAATGTCATTAATCATTAATATCTGAAGGAAAAATCAGAGTACGGCACAAAAAAGAAGAATTTTATCTAAGAACCAGAAGTTGTTTTATTTTCTTAGAAGAAATAAACGCTCAGAAAGTTATTATCAAATTCAGCCTCAAAGAACCACCTGTGATAAGGATTATCTCCTCTAGAATGAAACATCTGTTCATGAACATGTATTTTCAATCAAGTCATTGATTTATTTTATGATCTTTATGAACTTGATCTTATTATTATCATAATAACTCTGATGACGAGGATCGACTTACCTTAACAAACCAGAACCAACACTTAACTTAACAAAATAACTCATGAAGCCTTTTCACTGAGAGGAAATGAAGGTTTGCTCCTTTATTCCAGATGATGGTTGTTATACAAGTTAAATGAAAACTGAACATTCATATGTAAAATAAACTCAATATCTTTTCATTATTTACACACGTGTTTAGTAATTGACTTGGAAAACACTCACACATTCTTTCCTCAGATTTAAACATATTCTTTAAAGAATGGTTAGAAATTCAGATCCAGTTCAGGGTTTGTCTTAAACTCAAGTAAAACTGGAACATCACTCAAACCAGTTTCCCACCAGGGCAGTCCCAGTCTGATCTGGAACCAGCTCTTTGTGTTTCCACCTGCATCAAACACTCTGTGTCTTACATGCACTTTGCTCTTGTGATCTGTGGTCACATGGGGGTAGAGCGGGTCGTCCTCTCACCTGGAGGTCGCCAGTTTGATCCCAGTCTGCTGGCCGAAGTGCCCTCGGGCAAGACACTGAGCCCTGAACTGCCCCTGAGGGCTGAGAGGTGAGATAGAGAGATGGAGAGATGTGCTGTGTGAATGTGTGTGAAACCAACACAGAGGATTTACCATTCATTCAGATGATCCACTCTCTGAAGCCCATCACTGTGGATAATAGAGTCAGAGCCGAATGAATCAGCAGCAGGAAACTAACCTGACAACAGATGATAACATCCTGGTGTTGTGTTGGTGGCTGCCACTGGAGGGGGAGTGGCTTTTAAATACCACTTTAATCCGCCCCCCCCGTGGCTTTCTGTCCAATGGGAGCAGAGGATTGCGGACGGAGGACAGACAGAGCCATATAACAGATTGAGACATGCAGAGGTAATCCAACAGGGTTCAAATCTCTGCACACACACGTGACCATCGGGGGTTATTCCTCCTCTGTTGTCTTGCAGCCGGGCGTCGAGGCCACTTTCCATCTCACACTGAAAGACAAAGTCTCACAACGGGCTCACGGCTCGGAGATTAAGTGGTTATGTAAGAGAATGTTTCCCTCTCCTGCCAATTCCCAGACAATAGCATCGTTTCAGAGGAAGATCCCCCGAGAGATTGTTTCTAAGATGATTGGATTTGGCTTTTGAACCCGTCTGATGACAATCCCAGAACGTTTTACACAAAGGCATTGCAAACACACCATGCAGGCTGGTTTTAAATATATGCATTTAATAACATCAAGTGAAAAAAGCATTCATTTATGAACAAGATAGCGAGTAACAAACAAACGTGTCAGAGCTTCCTCTCGTCCTGGCTCCATGAAGCGTCGCTTTGTGCATAGTGCATCTGACACAATGAAGTTTATACACAACAACAGTGTCGTATCCGAGTGACACTAATCCCCACAACTAGATAAAACGATAGAATAAACCCTGCGCGCACACAAACGCCCTTGACCTAAATATCTACAAGATAACGGTGAGCATTCTCTGTCCGTGGTGAGAATGTTACTGAGGCACATGTTTTTCGGTCTGTTGTGTGGGTGTGTAAATAAAAAAAAGTGAACACTTGCATGTCAAAACAAATCGTCTGATTGATGAACTTGTTACCTCCGCCAAGAAAGTTGTGTGTTCTTCAGAGTTTTGCGGGTTTTTTTTAGGATTACACAAAAAGTACCTGACAGATTTACACAAAACTTAGTAGAGAGAGAGAGAGTCAGGAAAGAACTCATCTAAGTTTGGTGCAGATCTGTTCCCTGGATTTCTCTGAGAATAATTTATGGATCCTACTGAACTATCGTTTGTAATTTGGTGCAGATCCAAAATAAAAATCCAGATCAAGTGAAGTTAAGTGTGTTTTCAACCGGGGGGGGGGGGGGGGGGGGGGGTCCTTGGCAGAGGTCCATGCAGTTGACTGAGTGACTTTCTAGCTTTAAGCATGAAATGGAAACATTTCTACGAGTATCATGGTTTTTAATAACTAATCTTTACATAATCATTTAAATCAAGCTGTAAATCAAACATAATGCGAAGCTTGAACATTTTTCCAAAATGCGCCACAAACTTGAGAATCCAGAATGATTTGTCGACTCTATGTGTTTACTGCAGGTATCAAAAGCTTTAGAGTCACATGTTGAAAGTTAAAGTCTCAGAACCGATGCTGAACAGTGAAAATAGCAACTCGGGTCAAAAGGGCAAAATGTTCACTTGACTTGTGGACGAAAAAACAAACAAGCACCAGATGTGTTTAAATAACTCAGAGACGTTAGTTTCATGTGTCGAACTCAAAGTCTCTTGGTTTTATCCCCAAATCTGTGAAGTTAAAAGAGAATTACATGCTGCATAAAGAGAGAGAGAGAGAGAGAGAGTGAGAGAGAGAGAGAGAGACCTGTCAAATCAGAGGTTGCTCAGCCGCCATGACACCGCTCTGCTCCACAGTCTGTTCACATCACTCCACTCCAGCATCATGAGATATTCATCAGTTAGATAACACAGCCAAGTGGGCGCTGAGATGTTCTGCTCTTAAATTAGAAGCTGGACAAACTGGCACTGATGAGCCGTGGAACAGAGGTCTCTGTGTCTGAGGGTCCCAGCGGGGGGGGGGGTGCACGAAGCAAAGACCTGACACACACTGTGAAGACCCCTCTGACCTCTGCTTTGGCTTTAAATTAGCTTCATGGTAAACCTGCCACCTTCACCTCCCTCCCCTCCTCCGCCCATGGAGGACCGAGGAACAAAGTCGATATTTGCGTTGTGTTTGATCTGCCCTTTGCTCTGGCTCCAGAAGAACATGAAGACGAAGCAAATGGCCACGGAGCTGAGGAACGACAGGAAGCCCATGGTGGTGGCGATGATCAGCGTCTTGGCGTCGAACGGGTACGGCTTCGCCATCTGGGCCGAGGAGTTGGCAGCTTGCGGATTGGAAGGCTCCGCCCAGCCCTCCTCTGAGAAGAAAGGGATGGTTCGGTTCCGGGGGAGGCCCTTCACGTAGAGGCCCACGGTCAGGCTGTCGTTCCCGGCCGCGTTGCCGGCCAGGCACTGGTACGTACCACTGTCCTGTACTTGGGCAAAACGCACTTCTAGCGTGCCGTTGGGCAAAACTCTGATCCTTCCTGTTGCAGAAACCAAATTCTTGTGGGAGGAGATCCAGGTGATGGATGGGAACGGATCCCCGTCAGCTTTGCAGGAGAACAGAACCGTGGTGCCCTCCTCCACCCGGGCCTCCTGCGGCCGGCGGTCCATGATGCGAGCCGGTCGGCAGGTGAACAGCCGCGGGAGCTCCTTCTCCGAGAAGTCTCTGAATTCACGCTGCCTCACCGAGTCCGGGGAGGAACAAGTGGGCTGATGTCCGTCAAAGTTCAAGCGTAACCTGCGACGGACCACCCACAGAAGGCGGCAGTCACATGCTAGAGGATTCCCATCCAACCGCAGCACCTGAAGGTTCCCCACGGAGTGGAAGACACTCTCCTCCAAGCTGCTGAGCTGATTGGACGTCACGTTGAGCATGCGGAAGTAGGCCAGGCCCCTGAAGGCCCCGGGGTCGATCCGTATCAGGCTCCCTCCTGCTAGGTGGAGCTCCTGGAGTCTCAGAAGGTCCCCGAGCAGATTCCCTTGGATAGCCGTGATGGGGTTGTAGGACAGGTCCAGGTAGCGCAGGTAGACCAGGTGACGGAGCGCTGAGTAAGGAACAGCGCTGACGTTGCAGCTGCTGATGACGAGCGAGGTCAAATTCAGACCAATCAGGCTGTTGCTAGCTATCGAGTCCAGGGCCGGCCAGTTAGCGATCAGGAGGCTGCGCAGGCGGTGGAGGCGTCGGAAGGCGTTGTTGGGGAGTGTGGTGATGGTCAGACGCAGCATCCGAAGACGTGTCAGGCTCTGGAGCTGCGACAGCGCCTCCGTGGGCAGAGACGTCAGGTTGCTGCGATCTATGTTGAGCTCCTGCAGATTCTGGAGACCAACGAACGCCCTCTGCGAGATGAACACTAAGTCGTTCTCTCCGGCCTCCAGCGTTTGCAGGCTCATCATTTCTCTGAAGGTATAGTCCAGGAAGACCAGAATCTCATTCTGGCTTAAGTCTAGAAGGCGCAGGCCGGACAGGCCGGAGAACACCCCGACCGGGAGGATCTTCAGTCGGTTGTTCTTAATCCGCAGCGTCCTGAGACTCTGCAGACTCTGGAAAGCCTCTACCTCAATCATGGAGATTATGTTATCGCTGAGGTCCAACTCTTGAAGTTGCAGGAGGCCAGAGAACTGGCGCCGTCCCACCGTCTTAATCTTATTGTGGGAGATGTCCAAACGCCTGGCGTCACCGGAAAAACCCTCTGGCACCGAAATCAAATGTTTGCCGGAGCAGATCACTTCTCTGGCGTCGGGTCGACACACACAGCGGGACGGACACACTCCTGCAGCTCCGCCCAGTCCCAACTGGAGCAGGACGCTCCACGCCCCCCATCGGACCACTGACTCCACAAACATCTTACCCCCTGCCTGCAAACACACAACACAAGTTCAGATGTTTTCACATGAAATGAATTCATTTTGAAATCAGTATTAAAGTGTAAAAGCTTTTTCAACCCCGTTGAAACATTTGTTTGTTTGTTTGTTTGTTTGTAAGCAGGATGATGCAAGAACTACTGAACTGATTTCCATTTCCCTTTATGGAGGGGACCCATAATCAGGCCAGTGTGAGTGTGTGTAGTTTGGTGCACATCTAAATGACTAGTGGACCTCGGTGGAGTTATGAGCTCGTTACCGTTTCAGTCTCGATGTGCAGATTTTCATAACCAGTGGAGGTCAAGTTGGAATCCGACTCGAGGTAAGTCCTGTGTTTGGATCAAGTTCCCTCAGTAACTTGCCCCTTTAGGATTTCCTGGACAGAGAGAGAAACACAAGTTTATTACAGTTGTGCCTTAAACAATCTACCATGTTCTTTGTCTGTTAGTTTGCAAGATTAAAACCAAAATCACTTTCTTTCCCACAGAATAATTAGAGGTCTGATGAGAGAGTTTAAAATGACAGATAATATTATCCATCACCCCTCAGATTGTTGCTCCAGCTTCAAGTGGACAAATTAAAAGACAAAACAAATACATGTTATTGACAGACTGTGCCGTCCTGTGTGTGTGTGTGTGTGTGAATAATTCATCTTACAGCAGCTGGTCTCAGAGAGAACAACGGACACACAGAGACACGACAAGTACAAAACTCTGGAACAAAAGCTTTTCAGCCTTTCCTGACATTTGTCTCTAATGTCCCACACTCATCTCCCGATGTGTTTGGTTCCTGGATGTGAGGGATAACCCAGCAGAAAGTGCACATGCTGTAAATCAGAGTGAGTCCAGTGTGAAGCAGATGTCGCGGCTGATAAGAGCGAGTGACATCTCTGTGCCGCAGACGACCAAATCCCTACTTAACTGATTATCAAAGAGCACATCTCACTTTTGACTCGGGACATTTTATCCCCCAAAGACTGGAAAAGAACCATTAATAGAACTTAATACTCTTTGAAGTGTCCACATATGGTCTGTCCTACCCGCAAAGAACAGAGAGATATAAGTATTAGTGCGTCCAGCCCCATGTGTGGAGCCTCTGACGGAACAGATGAGGCCTCGGTCAGAGGAAAGCTCTGCCCTCTGGGACGGGCATCTGGATTTAGGCTGAGCAGCTGCATAGATTCTCTCAAAAATATGAATTGGTTTAAAATAAGAAAACACGTCTGAAACATTAAAGTTTACTAAGCAAAAACACTTCAAATCTAAAGTTAAAGAAAAGTGCCACATGCGGCAGGTAGTGAAGACAAATGTGTGATTTCAGGCTCCTCACTGTAAATCACAGCTATTTATTATCATTTATATTATTATGGGTCATTCAACTAAAGTTCAGTTAAATTTATGTAACATTCTGTTTCCATAAATTCCAAAAGAATCCATATATTTAGGTAATGAGATGGATTTAATATTTTAACTTTGGATCTTTGTTCCAAGGTGAGAAGCTCGTGTCCAACAACGTGATCACTCACCTCAGATCTCTGGCACGAGCACAGAGCACATTCTGAATTAGAGAAGTGACTCATCTGAAGGGAGGACCGGACAGGTTTCAAAAGACTTTAGAAATTATCTTCCAGACGCATAATGCTTTGGATTGATATCCTGAAATAAGATAATAAGAAATACAAATATAACGGCTTAAAAATAGTCCTCCAGGTGGATCAACAAATTATCTTTCTTGAAGTCTGAAGAAGTCCAAGGAGTCTCATCTGCAAGAGTCCGTTCTATAAACCACCACAGCCACAGTACGAGCAGCAGAAGTAACATGAAACAAAACAAAATCCACAACGACCTCGTCCCAGAGCTGCACAGGCGACAAAAAGACCAAAACACAACTGTAAAGTTTCCTCTTCAACCCACACGAGTCCGATCCGGCTGCTCACTCACCATCGGACCCTTCGGACTCGCTGCAGCTTCGCCTCTGAGCTGTTGACGATCCCAGAGCTGCACAGTCTTTGTCTGGACCTGCTCCTCGTGCAAACAGCTCTTATAACCCAACGGCCGGAAGCGCTGACTCACAACCCCACAGTTGTTTCTCTCTCAGACAACAACAGACACACACCAACACTGACCTCCTGCAGGTTGGAACTCACTAACAAATGAACACCCAGATGTTTCCTTCATCACAGCTACAACAAACCTATCTGCAAAACACTTTAATTACACTATTAATTCTTATATCACTGCTTTTGTGTATTCAATTTGTTGCACAGCCAGGGACCCGTGCAAAACAGACGATCCAAAAAGTACAATGTTAACAAATACAATATAAAAGAGTCACAAGGTCTCAGTTCAAAGGACAAATGAGCTTTTAAATGTGTTTGTCCTGCATTAAAGAAGAGAGAATCAGGACGAGGCCCTGAACTCTATTTCCAAACCAACACATAAAAGTCAGAGTCCAATAGACTCTTGAATAAAAACAATCAAATGTGAAAAAGCTGCAAAGATCTGTTGAATCTTCAAACTTTAAAACTCATCAGTGTTTGTGTCTCATCTGTGTGTAACACATGAGGGGGATTCACAACTTAAAAGTGTAGACCCCCCCCCCCCCCCCAGGGGCCAACGTGTGAGAGACGGAGTCCGGCAGGTGTGCTGTATCGCAGAGAGGGTGGTGGGGGGGGGGGGTGATCTGCTGAGCCCTTCCAGCCAATCAGGGATCAGCCTCTCTCATCCTTCTGCAACTCTGCACACATCATAAAGCTGCAGGTCGTCCAGAGGTCGCGACCCCGGAGTCACGGCCCGGACTGACCCCGTCCGTCAAATCAGAATGTGAAGGAATAAATGCGTTTGTAATTTGGAGCTGAATTTCACACCCGGCGTGAGGGCCTGGTCACATGGGTGTCGCGTTGCAGTGTTAATCACGCTAACTATTTTCTATTACACGCGGCCGCTTGTCGTTTCTATTAATGACGTTTCAAATGAGAGCGGGCGACGGTCACCGGAGGAGCCGCTAAGGCCGGGGGTTTAAATCCCTGGAGCTCCGAACTAAAAACAACTTGATGAACAGAAAAACATTCTACAAATCTGAGGTGGATCCATATCAAGTGTTAAACCTCCTCGTGGTGCTTATACGATGTTTAATAATTATATAGATACATATTAGACATTTACTATATTGTTATAGATGACAATTATAATAATGCAGTAATTATTGATATTGTTTTTTTGACCTGCGATACCATCACTAAGAAATTCCTCGTTATTGTGTGTATATCTTAATTGATAGAAACATATATAAATGCATATTACACAGTAATTTATTCTTTCCGACTTTGATCACGTTCATACATATTTTAAAACCATATAAATCTCAACCTGTACATTTGTGAAACTCAAAGAAACACCAAGAGCAAGAGGCTGTAATTAAGTTGCAGAGACATGAACTGTATGATTAGTATTTGTATACTTTGTAATAATGTGTCGCTGGTTATTGTTATTATAATAATAAATAAAATGAAGTTTCCCAAAGTTGCTTTATAACTTTACGAAAAGGAGAATAGAAAAAAAAAAACTGACAGAAAATAATCTTAGAAAGCTGAGGATTTAAAAAAGTAATCGGGGAAAAGCTTCTGTAAACAGGTTTAAAAGATTAATTCAATATGTATGATTGTAATTTTCTATATACATATATATATATATATATATTTTTAAACTATGGTTTTGTTGTAATGGTTTTAGGAAATGCTTTTTAACCTTATTCAGCCAAGTATGAAGAAATTAAACGATTTCCAACATCTTTTTTTTGTTTTGTTTTCCTCAATCAACGTCCTGATTCCTTTGATCCTCTCGGTTTAATTCCTTTAATAATGAGGAGGTTTGATTACTGACTCTCACCATCTGCTCGTGGATGTGTTCAGTGAAAGTCTGGACAAACACAGACTGACTGAACCAACATGAAGCTGATGTCTCTGAGTAAATAACAAAAACAAGTCGAGCCAGTTCCAGCTGTTTCCTCGTCAAACCACAAAGTGCTAACGACATCGCAGCCAATCGGATTTGACCTCTCCTCAGACGATCCTCTGGCAGGAATGTGTAATACTTCTAACAGACAAACAAACAAACTCATATCTCCTCCACGGCTGTTGTCCTGTCTCTCCCTGATATTAAATATCCAGACAGTTGTTGCTGCCATGTCCTAATTTCTTTTGCCATAGTTTTTCACAATGAAGCAAAGATACTTTTTCCACTTCTCATAATAATATGTGATCTCTAACCTGGTGGTTTGCTCCGCTGCTGCAGGTTGTAACTGTGTGCAGCGCTATTTTCAGCATGTCCATAAAGTTGTTACTGTCCACGCGGAGCTTTACAGTCGCTGTTGTAGTCGTGCAAGAGGCGTTCCTGGATCTGCCCTTAGCACCCATCCATTTTAAAGGGTTCTTTCATGATTCACACCACGTCCTCCCTCCAAGCCATATGGTATCACATGGTACCATCAGGCAAACAAACAAAACACAATCTCCGGCCTCACCTCTCTTCAGTTTCTCCTCATCTGTCGTCCCTCAACATTTCGGAATCCTTCGGCCAAAAGTGAGAACCTGTGACAGACGTGGTGATGCAGACTCCAGGTGGAAATATGAATCTCAACAGGTGAACGGCCGAGGACCACGGGCCACAGGATGCAGAGCATGAATCTCTCTGCCGGGGGTTTTCTGGAACTGGTCTGAAGGTTATTTTTAGTTTGTCCCAGTGAGAAAGACAAGAGCCCGGCGCAAATCCCCAATTAAAGCGGCTGGAACAGAACAACAATGCAGGGATCACAGAGGGTTGGTCTGTGCCTTTGCACTTTTGTGTAGTTTCTGTGTGTGTGTGTGGGTGTGAGTATGTTCCAATTGTTGAATGTGTGTTTGAATGGTTGGTGGAGTTGTGTGTCTGTGTGTGTGTTTTATGGGCTTCTGGCACCTGCTGCAGTGTGACGGCCCCGGAGACCTCCAGCATGCAAGCAGCAAAAATATTAAAAGGTTTCCTGGCAGAACAGCTGTCGGCTGAAAACCCAAAGTGCCCAAAGGGAAAGGACTCGGACACAAGTTCATGTCGGGAGACGCGTCTGCGTGAAGAACACAAACAAAAGGAGACTTTGATATGAACAACAGCAGAAATATCAAGTGGGTTGATATTGAAACATTAAGAAAAACAAAACAAAGGAGAGCGGGCTTCTGTGCTCGAGGCTCCTCAGCTCGGGAACTCACTGTCCGAGAATCTGAAGCTGCAGGATCAGTGATTCCTTATTAATCAGTTAATTAATCATAATCCACCATTATTACTATGTTGTTTTACTGACTGATCTTATTTAGCACTTTGTTACCGTGTTTATAAAGGGCTATAAGTGTATTATTATTATTATTATTATACTAGAATCCAGTTCTCCTTCTCTATTATAGGACAACCACAGAACCAGAGCCCAAATAATCTGTCCTCTACTGTCCCTGTCGCCAAATTGGCTGAGACGGTTCATAACTAGATTAATGAGGCTAAACAAGTAGTACAAATATTTAAATCTGCTACTTGACAAAAAGTCCATTTTAATTTTGACAAATAAAGTATTGATTATGTATCAGAACTGAAATAAAGCAGAATTACTGCCCCCCTGTGGTGTGCTTCCACCTTCCAGTGCAGCTTCTGTCTAATGACCTTGACCTTTGACCACCAAAATCGAATCAGTCCATCTTTGAGTCGAAGTGAACTCTCGCTGACCGGTCACCTTCATGGAAGACACTCGTACAGAGCATCGAACTGACGGACCTGGAGGATCTACATGCTAATCAGGCTAATGGAGCGAATGCTAACTGAGTCAATAACAACATCCCACGCTCCGAACCAAAGAGTCGTTAAATATCTTCTGATGTTTGAAATCACAAATCCTGAAAAGGCCCAAATCTGATCTGATGGAACCGTATCTGCTGCTTCCACCTCTTAGTTATTACATAATCATACAGGTAAACTGACACATGTCTGAATCACCTTGTCTCTGATTGCAGGACAACTTGTGGACATTGAGGACATCAGGTCTCTAACGTAAACTGAACGATGTCGTGAGGAGGTTGCGTTCGCCTTGTTTCATATTTGACACTGACACAGAAAATGAAAAGTGATTGTCGGCGTGGCTGTGAGCGTATGCGCCCGTGACTAATGGGATTATATTAATTTATTTGCCTCTGTTTCATCTTAATGTTATGAAAATGGCCCAGAGAACGTTTCCATTTCGCTGGTTTGTGATTCGTTCCAGTGAGCGATGCTGAACGTCTGTGCTGCTCTGTGAGTGAGTGCTCTGTCGTCTTATTCAATGAGTTTACTTGCAATAAAATATGCTAAATTAATAAACTCGTCTTTTCTTCCCCTGTCTCCTCATTCAATCAGCGACTCACGTGTATCTGTGATGAAATGCAAAGTAAAATATTGATGAAATCGACAAAAGAGGGCGAACGAGACGTGGAGGAGAGAGGAAGACAAATAGAGGGACGTTAAGTGAGTTTGAGTGTTTACACCGGTGTGATGGTGGAAGTGGGTCACAGAGACAGATCCACTCCCGTCGGTCGGGCTCCAGACTGCGTGTCGGGTGGAGCACTCTGCTTTAATTCCTCATTCTGACGAGGAGAGAGTTAAGACTCGGTGGGATCGTCACGCAAAGTGCTCCGTCTGCAATATTAATAATAGCACAAATAAATGAGGGAAGGGAATTAGTCTCTCCGCGCGGCGCCTATGCGATGTGACAAATTAGGTCGTCTCTCCGCGAAACAGAGGCGATGTGACTGATGCATCAGAGGGACGATGGGAGGTCACGTTCTGAAGGACAGGTGACCGGTGGAGGGAGCCGGTAAAACTAATTCAGGGCAACGTGTGTGAAAGACTTCAACTGCAATCAAGTCCCGGTAAAATCTGGGTTAGCACCAAACAGATACATGAAAACACATGGCCTCGTGTTTCTGTCGGAGAAGAATTCTGACTCCGACAGAAGAGAAAGACTCGTGTTCAAGTATTTATCACAGGGAAGACATTTGAGTTAAAGTGTCAAGAAGAAGAAGAACGTCCAAGTTTGTTTCTGAGATGAGATAAAGGAAACTCAGATTCGAATGAGCAGCGTCAGAGGAAAATGTAATAAGATATAAAAAGATGAACAGATAAAGGTAAAAAACCACTGTAGGGTGTTCTATAAATGAGCATGTGAGATTTGGCCAAATTCATTTGTAATAATCAATGTGTGGAAGCCGTCTTTCGTGATGTTTTTGATTTCATCATTTGGAGATTTAAAGGAGAGTGTAATGACGAGAAAAGGAGGGAAACAGAAAGAGAGGAATTAGAGAGAAATCAGAGGAAAGGAGGTAAAGATGATGGAGATCGGAAAAAATACATAAGATGGAGGAATAAAATGAGAAGAATAGAAATAAGGGGGAAAAGGAGGACGAGGAAGCAACAACCTACTTATCAATACAAAGGGGAATAAGGAGGGAGGAGACAGAGTCGAGGAAAGGAGGGATGGAAATCACTAAGGGGATAAAAGAGGGAGTAAAAAAATGGGTGAATGAAAAACTAATAAAATCGAGTTTCCAAAAAATGTGAAATCTACTCACGTACAATTTAATGTCCTCAGTTTCTGCACTTTGCACTTTTGTCCTCGAGGCTCTGAGATAAAAACAAATCCCATCTGTCTCCAAATGCTTTTTGTTTTAGGACCAAACCTCAAAGTTACGTGAAAGAAGAGACGTGTTTTTAAATCTGAGGACTAAACTGACGTCTGGAGGACAAAGAGGAAAGAAAGGAGTGATCTGCTGTGATTGTTTTGTTCCACCATGAGAGCGATGGTCTGTGTAATCTGCTCTCACTCGTGTGGAGGTGGAGCTTCTCCTCTTTGGCCACTAACCACTTGAAGGCCGCTTCGCTAATCTCACGATCCCACCTGGTTTCCAGCTGAGCCCGAGCCAGGAGCCGGGGAGCCGAGCAGGAAACACAGAAAAGAGACAAAAACAAGCAGGAGGCGCAGAGCTGTCCTTCAGAGAGACAGTGTCCTCAAACCTGTCTCACTCGCAGCGTGTCTGCATCGGCTGCACCTGGACCACAGATTTGATTCCCTACAGACACAAACACCATGTCCAATTCATAGACATTTAAATGGATCATAATTTAATCACCAGCTCAGTTTCTTATATTTCATTGATCTTGATTAAATCAGATTTTATTGAAGATTTCTTTTCCTTATAACATGTTTGTGTTAAATGTCAGTGGATTATTTTCCTGAGGAGTTTTTGATTTAAATCTCCAGCTTCAAGTTTTCTTCAAGACAACACAATGTTCATTTTGTGAATAAGTGCCGTGCCCGTTCGGCCGGTGGTGAAACTTTCTTTCTAAAATGGCCGAAGCCGGCGGAACACGTGCACGTGAACGAAGGTCGTGCACGTGTTCAACAGATTCCCAGTGACAGCTACACAGACTACACACGAGTGCTACTGTGGGAAACAAACGCACAAACGCACAACTGCAGCTGAAACTATGAGGTCTGACTGTCTGTGTGGACGGTAAAAACTTTATGGTTTCTGCTGACACAGTATTGGTGCTTTGCTGCTTCCTCGTTGCCTTTGTCCATGAACGTGTTGTCTGGTTACATTATATATTCTATAGTTCATCAGATTCATACAGTATTTCCCTATATTATTGCTCCGGTGAAAAAGGCAACAAGCTGGAATGTGGTTTAAAAGCCAGTCACACAATCCAAACACAGGAGGAAATAATCAGACCGGAAAAAAGACGAACACGTCGTGCAAAGTGAACGAGTCACAACCTGAAAGAAAGATGCTTTTCTTCACGAGGAGACAACAGGAAGCTGCTTCCAGCCTCAGGCCCGAGTCATTCAGCTCCTCACTGCTTTCTCCAGGGGAAGTTAACGATTGTCCTTCATGAACAGAACCGTGACTAAAGGCTGAAAAGTGCTCGTGTGCACGACGGGTTCACGAGGGAAGTTCAAAGTTCAAGAACGTCACGAGAGCAAAGACGGATTCCCCGGTTGAATACACAAGTGAGAACTGGAACCTCGCATTGTGCAGGTTGTTGGTTTATTAGTGTTTGATCATTTTCATCCTTTTCTCGGCTCGTACATTTCATCATTCACGTTTTATCTAGATTAAATCACTGGATTCACCTTCTCTCCAGAAGCTCCACACTTCTTTGGTTAAGCCCTGAATCAAGGAGCCGGATTTGGAACCGAATCAAAGCTGCAGAGAAATTCTCTCTCACCCAATTCTCTGGATTCCTCTGATGGGACAATGAGCTGGAAAAAGATTCTGTGATGGTTTTAAAACCTTATTGTCAAACTGAAATCACCGGATTTTCTTTCTGCTGATCTGGAAAATGTTAAATCACAGTCTTCAAAAAGTATCTGATTATTTTTTATACTTCTTCTGTACTTTAAATACATGGAAGAATAAAGGAGTACTTCCCAGATTCACAGGCTGATGCATCGCCGAGATATTTGGTAATTTTTATGTTTTTAATGAGTCTAAAATTAAATCAATATCTGATTCGCTTTAAATTTGCAATGCTTTATGTCAGAATTAATATTTGATACTTGTGGTGAGTTTTCTTTCAGAGGGTGAAAGAGGTAAACTGAATCACTTTGTTTATATTGTGTATTTCCAGTTTCATCAACCAATCAAAGCTCTTTACATTCACCCATTCATGCAGCACTTCTATCTGCAGTACTTCTATATGAAGTACTTCTATATAGAGCACTTCTATATGAAGTACTTATTTTCCAGTACTTCTATACGCAGCACTTATTCCATCACATACCATTCACACACTGTCGGCACAGCCCCGGGGTCCAGTATCCTGCACAAGGTCACTTCAGGAAGGGAGAGTTGATGAGCCGGGGATTGAACCACCGACCTTCTGGTTTGTGGACGACCCGCTCTACCTCCTGATCGCCAGGAAACTGAAACATAGTTGTCTAGTGAAGCTTTTCTCAGAAACCAGTGAAGTGAATCTGAAACCACAGATAGTGTCTTTATGATTAAAGCAGCACAGAAGCTTTTTATCTTCCACCAGCAGCTTGATTAAAGTGAGTGAGTGTGAATGTGGAGGAAATCTGGTCCAGCAAGTTAAGCTGAACTCAGTTAATCAGTTAAAAAGACTTAGAAAAAAAACAGAGTTTATCTCCAATAGTCAGCAGGAAACTTTTTAGAATATGAAGCCTCCATTAATCAGATGAAGTCAAACAGCTCGGATCACAACACCAGCGACAACACACAGGAGGAGACGTTAAATCTGTGTCTTGTTGCCTGAAACCGACGGAGGAGATGAACCAGATGAACCAGATGAATCAGAAGAATCAGAGGAATCAGATGAATCAGATGAATCAGAGGAATCTGCCCCTAACAAGGAGGCCGACACACTTCCTGTTCACAAAGTGCCCTCTGATTAAATTGCCCATTTGGCAGATTCCCAAGCGTCAACTCCTCGCGCCTCCCTTGATGGTGATCTGCTCCTCGAGAGCCGCATCGCAACCGACGTGTCCTCGTTATACCACAGGGTGGGGGGGGGGGGGGGGGGGGCGACCCAGAGTTTGTTCACCTCTGTGACCTCAGCGAGCCGACATCAGGCTGAGGGGAGATGGAGATCAGACGTAACGCCAGGGAACGGGTTCCAGAACAAAACGGTCTTTGGGTGACATGTGGAGGTTTGCTTTTAAAACACACAAACACACACACACACACACGCACACACACACACACACACACACACACACACACTGCCCGGGCCCTTTTTAGGTTTATAAAACAAACTATCTGGAGGATTACTGTTCAAACGGACACAAACAAACAAACAAACAACAACAAAACGGCTGAAATGGTAATGTTACATTTATCTAAACTTTTATATTATATTAAGAGATTTAATAAGAAATACTTAGAATCTATTTGCACGGATACAACACACGTTACTGTTGATGTAAAAGAGTTTTGGATGTTTTTATCATATAAATTGTGAAAACACGTCTTTAACCTTCAACCTTATCGTCCAAATGACGACTAATCTTCCACCACAACAACAAATAAGTATAACAAAAAAAATTGAAATGTTATTATTCACGTTTTTGTTCATAAATGCAAACGATTTTAAAAATATGAATTAGTCTTGAGGAATATTTATAATATATACATATATTTATCTTTAAAACAATATTTTATAATAAATTTTGAGGTGAAAGAAGTGACCGAGCAGCACCAACACAATCACTTTATAATAATAACTGAAGTATAAGTACAATAACACACTATGACACTGTCTATAGGATTATTACAGAGCCTGTGGTGGAGCCTATAGGTGAGACTCAGTCAGATTAAGACCTAAATATAAACTGGACCCGTTCTATAAATAAACAGACGCAGGAACATCGTGTCAACTTCAAGTCAAACTGCTGGAAACTAAAAAGATTGTTCCAGATTCAAAAGAAAGAGAAATAAAGTTCATATATTTAGATTTTACAGATTAAACTCACCAGATGAAGATTTCAGTGAAGGAATCATTTCAGTAAATCGTCCTCGTCGTTTGTCCGCAGCAGAACAACATCTCTCTGTTCTCTGTTCAGGACAGTTCCTCTGCTCTTCCTCCTCTTCTTCCTCCTCTTCCTCCTCCGCTCTACATCCAAACAGACTTTCCCAACATCTGTCACATCCTTCGTCCTCCTCCTTCGTTAATTTCTTCTCTCTTCTCTTCTCCTCTTCCTCCGGCTGCTGCTGAATACCCAGGGGCAGCTTCGGGATAATTGCGTTACTAAATTAATTTAGGTCGACTGTGTGGGTCTGTGTCGCTGCTGTGTGTTTGTGTGCGGTGACGCTGCGGTGAAGCTGCTGCTGCGTTCTGACCGAGCTGCTGCTGCTGGTGGTGCTGAGGCTGCGTCCTCCTCCACCCCCCCCTCCTCCATCCCTCCCCCATCCCTCCCCCATTCATCCCTCCTCCCTGCTGCGCTCGGTGGGATCAAGAGTTCCACAGATTGAAAGACTGGATCTGCTCCATGTGCTGCCACCGTACGATTCTTTAAATCCCCCGTGAAACCAGTTCAACCACCACGAAGAATGGATGCTGCTGCTGGTTCTTACTGGGAGCTTCATGGTCCCCGTCAATGAACTGAAAAGAACTCCATCTTTCGGCTCATATCTCTCATGATTAAATCTATTTAATCTCAGAGTGAGATTAATCATTCAAAGAATAATAAATGAACACTTCAGATCCTCAGAATACGGCTTCTTCTGATCCAGAGCTTTTCCAAGTTTAATTTGTTGCTCTACATTTTTGTGCAGTTACATTGGTTTGCTGGGTTTAGTGGTTTGCATACAAAACCACCGTATTGGCTCAAACATCCCTCTTGTCCCCCAGTGGCTTTATTCTGGTTGACCCCTCTGCAGCGACCAACGTGGACCTGAAGGATACGTCCTCATATTTCACCACCGTCCTCGTCCTTGAATAACAAAGTCTGAAACCAACAGATTGATAAAAGCAGCTTCACATCCGAGGTGCTGCAGACTGCCCCCCCCCCCCCCCCGCCCCCCCCCCCCCCCCCCCCGGTCCTGAGGGGATTAGTGAGTTTCTCTTTTTTTGACAGCGAGGGGCGAGTTTCCAGGACAGAACGTTACTATCGCAGCTCGGAGCGAGAGGCGGGGCCAAACCTCTGGATTCAAGCAAACAGCTGGACACGAGG
>NC_070635.1:1604082-1664419 GCF_947347685.1 Pleuronectes platessa
CTCCCTCCGTCTCCTTATGAATGAGGCCTGATGTTTCTGCTGCTTAAACTCGATTCACTTCAACGGGAGCGATGTTAGAATCAGGTAATGTGTCCCCGGGGGGGGGGTGGGTATAGATCGGGGGGGGTATAGAGAATGGGATGTCATTGGTTTTTCCTCTGCAGAGCCGCACCGCTGTGACGTAAGATCACTCCTCGCCATTCCGTTAATAGCCAGGGGCCTGCATCCCGTGATTGGTCTGAGTCAGCAGGTCGGTCACGTGACGCAGCAGTGCATCCTGGGATCCTGCGGTTTTGTGGTTTTGATGGTGGGCGACGAAATGGGGAACAGATGTGGCCACCACACAGGGAAGAAGAGGAAGAAGAAGAGGAACAGGTGATGTAAAAGAAGAAGATAACCAAGAGGATGATGAAATAGAGAAGGTGACGGAGAAGACGAAGACGAGGAAGATGAAGAAGAAGAAGAAGAAGAGGAAACTGGGCCTTGGAGGACATGTCGGTGTGAGCACCACGAATCGATCACATCAACGGGATAATGGCGTCCATATGTTCAGAGACGCAGTT
Source organism: Pleuronectes platessa (assembly GCF_947347685.1). Classification (NCBI taxonomy): domain Eukaryota; kingdom Metazoa; phylum Chordata; class Actinopteri; order Pleuronectiformes; family Pleuronectidae; genus Pleuronectes; species Pleuronectes platessa. The sequence continues at coordinate 1,604,646 of NC_070635.1, forward strand.
AAACATAAAACAGATATTAATAGATTTTCTAACACTCCAGGTAAAAAATAGAGCCATCGACCGTCGGTAACAGCCTCAGTCCGGAATACTGGATTATAAATCTATCACCACAAGCAGCCGCACACACACACACACACACACACACACACACACACACACACACACACACACACACACAGGTCGTGACCTCCTGCCTGATGGTATGTTCACCACCGCTGCTGAGATTGGAGGGTGGAGCAGGATAATGGATCAGCCCGACACCCTCATTATCTAAAGTGACCACACAGGAGCCGGGGGGGGGGGGGGGGGGGGGGGGGGTCTGAAAGGAGCTTAAGACGCTCGCTCGCTCCTGGTGCAGCCGGGCGAGTGGAGCCTTCAGAGGAGAGAGAGGAGATCGATGGACGTACAGATAGTGAGCTGTGAGTGATGAGAGGCCGAGGCTGCTGCACTTAACACGCCACAGATCTTCAGTCTGCTCCGCTCCTGGGTTCTCTGCACGGGGGGGGGGGGGGGGGCGCCGTGACCTTGAGGAAGCTGTGGACTTCAGAGGCCGAGGGTTCCACTAGTGATGCTCATCACTTCATGTTGTGCTGCTGACGACGTTGTAGTTCTGTAACTTCTGACCCACACGTACAACACATCGGTTTATTACTGAGGGAAAGAGGGGGGGGGGGGGGGAACTAAAAGGGTAAAACTCTGCCCCCTATAGAGACAACACTGTTCCTACAACCACGTGTTGGGAGATTACCACGTTAAAGACCTCAACAACGTGATTCAGGAAATAAAAATCCTTTTAATTTTCTGAATAGAGATTTCAAATATCAACCGTAATGTTTTAACCATCCGAGGTAGATTTATTTCATAGGATCGTGAAATTTTGTTATTTGCTCATGTAGAAGCCACAAGTTAGGATGTCAACAGATTTTTTTTTTTATTATGTTTTATTCAAGAAATCAAGGATAAATACTACACTACCCACAATCCTCAGGGGTAACCGACAGATAATCAAACTCACAATGGAGTATGAGGGACATATTTTTTTAAAGAAAATGTTAGATTTCCAGAATGAGGCCATTATATATAATGATTAGGTTTGTGTAATTAGTTGAGTTTAGTAACAAGTTTGTTCAGATCTGGTAAATTTCAAAGTTGTCTCATAACTTTTGAGCCTGGGCAGCGATATGAGCTGAACTGAGGAACCTTCAGTTAACGTCTGAAGAAGCTTCTGTTCGTCTGTTCAGTGACATGAACGAGTCAGAACACGCCGTGCATCACTCAACATATGAGGTACACGCGATGCTCCTATATTTAAACATGTGACTCTGACGGCTGCAGGAGTCACACGACATGTTCATATTTACACACAGACCTGACGGAGGTTGACTAACAACATGAGGAAGTGTGAGTCCAGACAAAAATAATCATGTCACAGATATTTTGGCTCCTTCGTGGGCGATGTCGTCAAATCACTCGATGCTCGTGATGAAGTTTTTTCAAATATGTTCATGAAATATAAACGATTGTTAAGTCTGCGTCCGACACACGCAGCGATCCTGACTGCTCAATTAACCATCAATTATAAATGTTGTTATAATGTTTAGTGATCAATCTGATGACTGGTTAATATGCAGGAGTCAGTGAATAATAATAATTAAATAAAAGCTTCATCTTCTAGATTATTCTCAAGTGTGTGTTTGTCCTCCAGCTGCTCGAACACAAGGTTTTTATGTATCTAGAGTTTTAAACACGTCTGTGATGGAACAATAAAGTAAAATATGAATGAATCAGCTTTTCCACTCCGAGTCCCGGTGGCTTATAACAATATAAACTTAGTGATGTTCCCTGTACCAAAGAGGAAGTGCTCGTGTTTCATGTATGATGTAAAGACAATAATCACTTATACGTGTATTTGTACGTCTCCACCAACCGTTGAAGTTGCTTTTACTTTAATGACTTTAAAGAATTAAGGGATTCACTTCAATTACTAAATTTTGTCATGAATAGTATATGAAATGTTGAGTTATGCTTTACACCAAGAAATCGAATCAGTTCATCCTTGAATTCTGATATATTGCCTTCACACGTGTAGGATGGGCTTTAGGTCATCGTATCCTTGACCTTTAACCTCCACAATCCAATCAGCTCTTCCTTGAGTCCCAGTGAGCAGTTGAGACAAATTTGAAAAGATTCTCTCGAGGCGTTTTTGATATGTCGTGTTCACAAGAACAACAACGATGGAAAACCCTCAAACCTGATGCCTCCGGCCACAGATGTGAAAATAACGAAGAACAAAACTCAGGTTTATGTTTTTAATGGCTTAATAAATATCACACATGATGTTTGAGGTGAGAATAAAGTCCCAGGTTTTCATTGAACTGTCTTCTTCAGCTCTGCAGCAGATCCTGAGCCGTCAGCTCTTCTCCTCAGGCGATGTAACGTGACACCTGACATCATCTGCTGCAGAGAGCTTCCTCCTCTGAGTGAAACCAGATGTGATTCCCCTACATGGAGACTAGACCCTCCTCCTCAGACCTGGAGCTCCCCTCCAACTTCCTCAAAATCCTGCTCATATACCCTCACACACGGACCCACTTCACAGCAGAGGAGCAGGACTCAGACTCAGGACTTCACCAAACTCTCAGACTCTGAACTTAAGGTAAAGTTTACTGCTTATTATTGATCCTGGTTTACTCTGTTTTGTTCATTTCAGAGAACAACTACTGTACTAACTTTAAACCAACGTATGCATGAGCTGAACAGCAACAACACAGAACTAGGAACCAGTAACTTCCCAGTTAAAACCTCAGGCTCTGATAAAATTCTCAAGTACTCTTTCCTGTTATGAAAGAAATCCGTTGTTAACAGACGAGGATCAGAGAAAGATCTTTGACCCAGTTGCATCTCAATAGAAGGATTTCTGGGAGTCGTGGCTGCAGCTGTAACTCTGCACAGTTAATGTTAATGTTCTGAAACAGACTGAAGTCCTCACCAGGAGAAACCTCTCGACTCGTGCAGCTCCAGGCACAAACCACTTCCTGCAAACTGAAAACTATTTCCACACAGATCATCAGACTGTGACATTTAAATCAAGAGATTCAGTTCAAATCATCTGAAAGTGAAGCTTTGCTCGATCGGGTCTTTGTGCTGGAAGCAGGAATCGTGAAGCAGCTCATCTCACAAGTTAATAGAAAAACAAAATGTTTTCTGCTTCAGTTCAGTTCAGCTTGACTCAGCAGGAAGGTGAATTCACTGGAAACAAAGTGAGAGGGAGAGCTGATGAAGAACAGATGGCAGGAAACTGAGGGAGGGAAAGAACAAGTTCAGACTGCAGCAAAACTTTGTTTTTGAAGTCGAGAGAATGAGACACAGATGAGAGGAGCTCTGAAAAACTGCAATAACTTATACATATGCAAGTATAAATATATACATTGGAAATACTTGTTTCCAATTTATTTATATTTGAATCTAAATACTTTTCATTGTCTTTGTTTTAACTTACACACGAGAGTAAAAAGTTGAAACTTCACAAAACAAAGTTTTTTTTAGATGAATTCTTTGTGCTCGGGCTTCAGATGGAAAATGATCATTTTCTCCAGATGTGATCGAGTCTGTGCAGAAAACTCAGAACAGACGACGTCAGTGATTCCTCCTGAACAGTTTGCACGTGACCAGCAGCTGCAGATGTTTGTGCTGAGTCAGTCTGAAAGTTGTTTATCAAGAATCAGCTGTTTGAAAGTTCAGATAGAAACATAAACATGTTCCTTCCTCCTGCTCCGTCATCCTTCAGATGAGAGACGATAAACCGACAGACACACAAAGTAAAGTTAATGTGAACTTTTAATAAATGGTTTATACTTTTTAAAATGCAATGAAGCAAACATCAGAAGCTTTTATAGCCGGAGTCAAAACTCAGTGTTAATTTTCCATTTGAATCTGAGCCAACACCCGTCTGTTAGTGTAGTGTGGCTGCAGGTAGTGTGTAGTAGGTGTACTGGGTATTGATGTTGTGTTTGTAATATGAGACTTTGTGCGTTGCTGCTCCTGCAGGATGTTGTCGTGCGTGTGCATGTTGCTGCTGGCGGCCTCGGCTCTGAGCCACCTGGACGAAGACTTCCTGGACGCCCAGTGGGACGAGTGGAAGATCACACACCTGAGAGAATACAACGGCCTGGTCAGTGGACGCTCTCCTCCTGTTTGTGAAATGTGCCTCAAATATCACAGAATCAAACGTGGGCCTTTATTTTCCATCAGCACACCCGGACATCTCCCTTCTGCTTCCTCACACATCATCATGACAACATGAGTCGACCTTCAATTTAGATTCTAAACCATTTCACGTCAACATATTAATATCTGAAACCACATAGCTTCTTCCTCTCTTCCTCTTCTCCAAACTGAAACTTCTGTTCCTCAGTGATATGAATGTGAGTGAACGGCTGCATGAGTGACAGATCAGAGACTGAGCTGCTTGTGGTGAATCATAAACTGCATCTGTGAGGAAGCCTCATATTTCAATAGTAACATGAAACACATGCACAGAATAAATGGTTCTTTTACCATGAGGTTTGTTATTCAAACTTCTCATGCAAATTCCTAAAGATATTAAAAGTTCTTTAAAGTTCATTCAACATTCAGGAATGTTGAGCAGCAGAGAATCAGAAGAAATAACCGAGAGGACGGAAGAGTTTGATTCCAGCTCCTCTTCTGCTCCGGCCTCCTGTCTCCAGTCGAGCTCTGTTCGTCCCTCTTGTCTCTCTGTCCTCCAGTGAGACGCTCAGCGAGGACGTCTCTGTGTTTGACTCACTGTCCGTCTGCGTCTGACTCAGTTCAGCAGCCGCTCTCTTCAGAGTGAGTCCGCTCTGTGTCTCTGTCGCTCTGTCTCTCTGTCGCTCTGTGTGTGCTGGATATCTACTCTGCTGGAAACTCAGCACATCTTCCTCTTGGAAACTTGACACCAGCATTAAATCTCTGGTAGTTTTTTCAAATTATGATGTTTATTTATTAAGACTTTAAAAAGCGTTAAAGAACCGACAGTTTATACAAAGAGCAGCTCTGACGACCGGGGAGAGAAAAACCTCCGGGACCAGAAATCTGCTTCGACCAGTTGAACGGAGAAATTAAATTAATAATCATAAAAGTTCAATGACCAGTGCTGTATTTTAACTCTCAGTTTTGAACCTGTGGTGATGCTGGTCACATGTTCTCTCTCTGAAGCTTGAACATGAAACGTCTCAGTCCTGGTGACTGTAGGTTAGTTTGTCTCTAAGAACCAAACCTCCCTCGAGCAAATTGAACAAATAAACAGGAACTTCAGTTTGCAGCCTTTTGGAAATGAACCTGTCTGAGTGACCGGCTGAGGACTGGGAGGACTGGGAGGACTGGGAGGACTGGGAGGACGTCCTGCTGTCAATTCTCATTGTGCTCGTCCTGCTTTACTTTAACTTCTGTTCTGACTCCATCTGTCTCGATTCCACTTTGAGCTAAAACACATTTCAGTGGAACGGAGGAATTTACTCTCTCCTCTTCCTCTTCCTCTTCCTCTTCCTCTTCCTCTTCCTCTTCCTCTTCCTCTTCCATCTTCCTCTTCATGTGTTTTCCTTTCTGTCTGTGAAAAAGGAAACAAACACAGTTTAGCTGGTGTTAAACATCTGCTTTCTTCGCCTCCAGCCAGAGGTCAGCGCTCCACAGCTGCAGTGTGTGATGTGTGTGTGTGTGTGTGTGTGTGTGTGTGTGTGTGTGTGTGTGTGTGTCTGTGTGTGTGTGTGTGTGTGCACTTTATCCCCAGCGCAGTGTGTGTGGACATGCGTTCACTCATTTGAACGTGTGTGGGTTCATATGCTCACGATGTGCAGGCTGCAGTCGGAGGAACAGACTCTTCTTTGTCTCTCTTTCTCTGTCCTGGTGATTTTAATCACTCTCTCTCCATCGGTTCCTCTCGCTAATAGAATCTGTCTTCGTGCACAATTTGCATTTTTTCCATTAGTGGGAGTGAAACACGACAGAAACAATGATGGAAGTCTCTCCAGTGGGTTTTAAGACCTTGGATCTGAAGCTCGGTGTTTTTCAGGGAACCAACCAACCGAGCAATTGACTCAATTAAATCCTGCATTGAGACTTTAAGCAGCACTGACATCATGTGAATGTGTTTAACTGCAGTTCAGCCTCTGACTGGATGTAAAAGTTCTGTCAGAGACAATAATAGCTCTGGACAGTCGTGTTGCAGTAACTACACAAGCAGCTCGAGGGGAACCTGGGAACCTGCACCAGTTTAACTGTCCCAGTTAATGAAGTGGGGCACTACCACAGCTTCCTCCTCTTTTTTTTTCACTAATTAAAATGTAAATTTGCCCTATTTGTCCAGATTGATTCCTCTCAGCTGTCAGGTGTTGGTGCACGAGTTAAATGAAACTTCAGTTTGACTGGAGGAGAATATTCGTTGATATTTCACGGCCTCTTTATGAAGCCAGAACTGTTTTATATCCTAAAGAAATGCAGACTTCAGTACGTCTTCATGATCCCAGAATCATCTGGGGTTTAATGATGCCTTCAGGTGAATCTGCCAACTTGTAAATTGGGAATTATTCTGAGATCACTTCATATTTATTCCAGATCTTGTTTCGTATTTCGCTGCATCAGCAAGAAACAAATGTGAAGCTTCTCAAACAGATATCCTTGATCTGTGGAGGTGTGAAGAACACATCCATTTACTTTGCTCTTGTGTGTGTGTCAGGGTGAGGAGGGGATCCGCCGGGCCGTCTGGGACAAGAACATGAGAATGATCGCAGCCCACAACGAGGAGGCAGCGCTGGGACTCCACTCGTACGAGATGGGGATGAACCACCTGGGAGACATGGTGAGTACGACTCGGATCCATGAGGAGATGAGGTCAAAACCCTCATCCCACACCCGCATCTCACCAGTCTCATGCAAGAATAAAACCAGTCTCCACTGGTCTGGGTTGTTATCAATCATATCAGTGGCTCAGTGCAGCTGCTGTGGAGCCTCATTATCTGTTTCACGTTAATCAAGTAAGAAATACGTATAATAATAAAGCCTGTGTGAGCTATTAACATATAACTACTATCAAATCATTGTTTTTATTATAGATTTACATACTCTGTGTTCTCTGTGAGGTACCGCCGTGAAAAACTTCTTTTATCTCCTCCCTCCAGAGTTTCACTTTATGAGTGAAACTCATAAAGTGATAAGTTCAAATAAGATAAAATAAGATAATCTGAGACAAATAAACAGAGAAATATAACAGTAGCAATAAAATATACTATGTAAACAAGCTGCTTGTAACATGTTGAAACTGCACATGTTTCAAAATAAAACAAGACAGAAACGTTTATTCGTACAGAACAAGTCAATTCAAGTGTTTCACATCAAACATTACAGGCGTCAGGACAAACTGTCAAAGAGAGAGAAGACAAAGAAGAAGCTTTAAAAAAGAGAATCAAAGAGAAATGTGAAATTATTTGATTTAATAAAACTCTGTGGTATTAATTTTAAAGAACTGATCAAACTATCAATAATGAAAAGCTTATTGCTGATTGATTTCCTGCTGATCTGTAGATTCAGCTTCAGTCTGAAGATCGTTAGCAGCTCTAACGAGTGATAACTGGTCCGTCTGCAAACAGCCTCCATTACCTTCACGTCCTCTTCACACCAGCGTCTCACGTCTCACACATCAAACTAAATGTGTCTCGTCTAAAAAATCAGATCCTAATCTCAGATATTCACCGTTTCTCCTCCTCGGCTGCTGTCGACTCTGTTTCTCTTTCTTCTCATCGGGAAAAAGAACAAATATAAGCCGTCGTTAATGATCCTCTTCAGGAGGACGCTGTGAAACAAGCTCAGGTTGTTTGGGCTCATTCATCAGGCGTCAGGAACACGAGCACACGTCTGAGTTCTGGTGAAATGGAGGATTTCATGTCAGTTTGAGAACAGGTGGCTCGGAAAGGAAGGACATGTTGAAGTGAAATGAGAGGAATGAATAGATGGTGGGAGTTTCTTCCATTAGAGGCCTTTTGGTTTTACAGAGTGACGTGTAATCAAAGCACCGGAGAACTTTCATAAAACTCAAACTTGACGTAGCTTCTCTACTGTCGGTTCAGGAGGAATCACGACATTTCACTAAACTGAGTTAGACCCATTTCTTCATAAAATACATTTCATCCTCCGTCCTGCATATCGTCTCTGAATTGTTCTTGGGACAAAAGATAAATCCTCTCTCGTTCTTTCCCCAAAAACATTTTCATCTCACACGATTATTCCAGGAGCCGAGCAAAGTTTCAAACCATCTTCTGTCAGCGTGTCATAACATGTAACCTTTGACCTCTGGTGGCTCCTGGTGGTTTAAACCCAGAGATTCAAACCTGCTGTTGCACATTATCTGAGTCTGATGAAAACATGATGTGTGTTCACGCAGACGTCAGAGGAGGTGGCCGACAAGATGACCGGCCTGCTGGTCCCTCTGGAGCGCGAGCGCAGCTTCACCATGGCTCTGGACGACCGGGTGTCCAAACTCCCCAAATTTGTTGACTACCGCAAGAAGGGCATGGTGACCTCGGTGAAGAACCAGGTGAGAAGAACCAACACGGTCTTATCGAACATCCAGTGTTTAAAAATCTGATGGATTTGGTTGTTTTTCCAGAGAAAAAATCCTTTGATTTGATGTTAAAAGGCCAAAATAACATTGTATAAACTTAAAATGTGAAAAAAATGATAATGTGAATTGAGTTTATCCAATGACAATACTAAGAAAGACAATTTACAGAACATTAACCAGATATTTATAATGAAACACAGTTTATTTAACGAACAGGGAAGTGAAAACTGGAGTCTAAGAAATAAGACAAAGTGAGCTAAAGAGAAACCAGATCATGTGAGGAAGGCGTTTTCGCCCCTCGTCACCTCAGCAGGTCGAACTCAAATCACTGAGTCATCTGAGGAATGGAAAGTGAAACAGCTGCTGGTCAATGGAGGAAGTTTTGATTCCTGTAACTGAAATTTGTTACAGATTGAATTTCCTGTTGAGTTTGAGCACGTGATGATGTTTTTTAGAGGATTAGGGGAAAAGTTCCCAAAGAAGACAAGATGAAAACCTCGTAGATCTCACTGGAGACACGTGGATGTTAAAGATAATATCAACAGGGAATAGGAAATATGTGTGAATGTGAGAAATGTACACATAGAAATCATATAAGTTATAATTTCTCCACCTTTCTCTGTTGTGGATGCGGAAGAGAAAAAAGCAAAAAGGGATAAAAAGCTTTTGGAGAAACACCTGAAAACATCCTCCAGTGTTTCCTCCTCTAACAGAACGTTCCCAGTGAGAAGCTGGAACCTGCAGAAGGAACCAGTTTGCTCCCACTTTGGAAACAAAGGTCTGATGGTTTGATGTAATGAGTCGTTAGTCGAGGCCTCCGAGCTGAGCAGGAAGTTCAGAGGCTGGAACACGTTGTCGTACATCTGTGCTTTGTCCTCACAGGCACGTTGTGTTATTATCAGCGTCTAAGCTCTAGTGTGTAATATAAATAATGCCTTTCAATTTTCAACAGAGAATAAATACAATATGACAATTATTATTAATACAGTAATAATAAAAATGGAACAGTAAGTGAAAAAATACACATTTGCAAATTGATACATTTGTGAGAACAGACTGAGATGAAAGTAACTGAAGGAGTGTGAGGTTCATGTGGACGCTGTCTCCCCCTGGTGTTCGACACGCCGACCTGCAGGTGTCGTCAGTGTCTGTGTTGAGTTGTGTTGCTGGAGTAAACGCTCCCACCTCTGCAGTCACAGTCTGCCCTCTAGTGGAGAAACAAACATGCTGCATCTTTCCATCCTTCCTCTAGTTTTATTTGTTTGAGGTGTTCAGTTGTTTTCCTTCAGTTTCCATTTTGTTTCTTTTGGTCAGTGATATAGAAACAAACCTGGATTCTACAGACACAGTGCTCACCTGTATATTCTCTATTCCCCGCCCTCCTGACAGGGCTCCTGTGGCTCCTGCTGGGCCTTCAGCACTGCCGGGGCCCTGGAGGGCCAGTTGGCCAAGCAGACGGGTCAGCTGGTGGACCTCAGTCCTCAGAACCTGGTGGACTGCGTCACAGAGAACAGCGGCTGCGGAGGAGGATACATGACCAATGCCTTCAATTACGTCCAGGAGAACGGAGGCATCGACTCGGAGGAGGCGTACCCGTACGTCGGGGAGGTGAGCGGGTCGCACGGACACACCGGACACCGGACACACCTTTCCCAGTGAAAACAGAGAAACTAGAAACTGATATTCTCTCTCCTCTCGGCTGCAGGAACAGTCGTGCCGCTACAACGCCTCCGGAATGGCGGCTCAGTGCAAAGGCTTTAAGGAAGTGCCCGTGGGCGATGAGCACGCTCTGGCTGTGGCTCTGTTCAAAGTGGGTCCAGTGTCTGTCGGCATCGACGCCACACAGAGGGGCTTCCAGTTCTACCAGAGAGGTCAGGGAACCAATCACACGGCTGCTGACTCGGCCATTAGCATATCACTTCAATTAAAATGGGCCTCTTGTTTCTAAGGGGCATTCAGCTGCAACTTGACACTTGACCTCTAGATGTCACTATATCCTCCACAGTGAACCTTTAACAACAAGTTTGGTGTCTTAGCAGATACATTTATTTAAGAAGTTGATTTTAAAGAATCGGTCTGAGCTCAGGGTCTCTCCTCCTCCTCCCCCTCCTCCTCCGTGTTGTGTTCTCAGGTGTTTACTTCGACCGCAACTGCAACAAAGACGACATCAACCACGCCGTGCTGGCGGTCGGCTACGGCATCAGCTCCAAGGGGAAGAAGTACTGGATCATCAAGAACAGGTGGGACGCGTCACCTGTCATGTGACCTGATGCTTCTGTCGACCACAACAAACTGACGTTGTAGAAGCGCTAATCAACCCCCCCCCCCCCCCCCCCCCCCCACCCCTCACTTCTCTTTCCTTCCTTCTCCGTCACAGCTGGAGCGACACCTGGGGAAACAAGGGCTACATCCTGATGGCGCGGAACCGTGACAACTTCTGCGGCATCGCCAACCTCGCCAGCTACCCAATCATGTGAGGGGGCGGAGCTCAGAGGAGGATGGAGGGGGACGAAGGGGCTTTGATTGGACCACGTGAAGACAGCTCCTCCCCAAATCTTAGTTACTTACAAAATTAAGTTCTATCAACAAACGTGTTTTTCTAAATTCGAATTGGACTTTTCCCGAGTGACTCTTTCCTCTGGGATCAAAGTTAAATGTTTTGGACTCTTGGAATTCAGGCGTCTGTAGAAATGAGGACGTTTGGTTATCGTCAGTTATTTGAAGCACTTTAAAGCCCTGAGGTCTTTTTCAGGTTTTATCTCCAGAGCCGCAGACGTCAGAAAGAAACTCGACACAAACCTCCAGGTGTTAGAAACTGTCCTCGTTCGATCCTCAGACCCACAGGGAACAAACCCAGTTCCACAGTGTTCAGATTCTCTCAGTTTAGTCAGTTTGTGAGGAGGAGACATTGCTGGGCGATGGAGGCTCCTCCTCTTCTCACCTTTCAAATCACTTTTGTTGTCGTTTTTCTGTTCAGCACTTTTTTCCGATGATTAAACTGGAAACTGATGTTTTTCTATGAACTTGAATAAAGGTTTCATTTTGAGTTGGACTGTGTCGTGTAGTGTTTATTACAGCTAAGATGTCAGCAAGTAGCCAGAAGAGGAAATTTAACTGGATCTTCAGAACGTAAAGTGAAGTAAACTGATGAATTAAACCTGAATCATTAGATAAACACAATAATAAACTTTGATTGATTATTTATTTTAGCCTCGGAAAACACATTGAGGAATAAGACCCTCATTTACAATGGTGCTTACATGAAGCCAATAGACAGCACAATGTTAAAGTGACATATCCTGTAAATATGTGAATATAACAACAAACACAGCTTCAACAATATATAACGTATATAATTTAATTCAGTGGCATTTACATTGAATTGTTTGTTTCTTTTTTATGCACAGAACTACTATAGATTCCATCATAAATATAATGTTCATGTCAGAGCCAATAAATTACAATATATAAAACTGGCTCCAAACAAAGAAACTGGGATTAAGTCTAGATTTATTTATTTTTATTATTTAATAACAGATTTATAAAATGTAAAGATCAACAGAGTCATGGAGGTTGATTCTGTGAATGACGTACAGGAAACTGCTTCACATCAACAATCAGCTTCATGGAAACATGTTGGTTATGGTTTTATTTTAATGACGCTGATTAAAAAACCTCTATACTGTTAAACAATTTATCAGAAGTTTCTAATTTGAGAATAAACATTTCAAACATTTAGTGGAACAGAAGATAACAGCTGACAAACAAACAAACACCAAAGCAAAACAAATGTTATTATTATTATAATTAGTTTTATCATAATAAAAGTTTTAAATTAATATATTTTTAACGATTCTGTGTATTTTCTGTTAAAGGATTTAATGTTTGGTTTAGTTTTGTAAGATGCTGTTCATGTTGCAGCCTCTAGAGGTCACTACTGAGTCAGTTCTGTGAATATACATTAAAATCCTCATTCTTCAGGTGTTTCTATGTTTCGAGTCTTTCAGGAAACAGGAGAACAGATGTTGTTTGTTTATTCCTCTCGGTTTAGCTTCAAGTGAATCTGCGAGAGACACGAGAAGCTGTGCTGTGTGAAAAGAGGAGGAAGAGGAAGAAGAGGAAGAAGAAATCAAACCATGTGACCCGTTGTTCTCCTTTATCATAGAGCAGGAAAATCTCTCCGCTCAGACGCGACGATGAAGACTCAGAACAAACAAGGTGAGAGAAAGTTTCAACTTTTAAACTCTTGACTGAAATATTCTGCTTCTCTTCGCATCAACACGGAAACGTTACCTGTCGATTTAAAACAACGAATCTAGTCTGAAATGAAAGTTTTACTTTCGTTTTCACGTTTTAGTGTCGAGACAACAGGTGAAGTTAAAGTTACTGAAGAATAAAACTGTAATTATCATATAGTTACACAGTTACACAGAGACACAGTGCGACTGTGGAGGGGAATACTACTACTTCTACTACTACTACTACTACTACTACTACTACTTATAATGATTCTACTACTTCTACTAAGACTACGTCTACTACTTCTTATAATAATAATAATCATAATCGTATAACAGTAATAATAGTTGTAATACTACTATTCATAATAATAACTGTAAGAAGATTAAGTTATTCTATCATATGTATTTTATTTTTGTATTTCCTCATTTAGGAAAGTTGCGTAACTGAGAAGTTGTTTGTCTCAGGTTCTGGTAAAAAAATATATAACAGCAGTAAATACATAGAGCTAAATGAATATCTTTGGAAAAAATTAAATTAAGATATGAAATATATTTGTAAGTATGTAAAGATATAGATACATTTAATACTACTTGTTTTAATATCTATAATAAATGTGTGTGTCCACAGGGCTGATGCTGGCGAGCCTGCTGCTCGTGGGCCTGTGTGTCCAGGCCGCTGCCGTGTTGGACAGCAGACTGGACGTCCACTGGGAGCTGTGGAAGAAGACTCATGGGAAGTCGTATCCAGATGAGGTGATTCCTCTTTGTTAAAAACGCTCAGTCACAGATTTTACTCGTGACTGGAAATCAAATATGTGCGTTTGCGGATTTGTAAAAATCCATATTTATCACGAAGTGGCACACGGTTTGACCTCGTGCACTGATTCTGTTTGTGCTCGTGTTGAGGTGGAGGATGTGCGCCGCCGGGAATTGTGGGAGGAGAACCTGATGCTCATCAACATGCACAACCTGGAGGTCTCGATGGGGCTTCACACCTACGACCTGAGTATGAACTTCATGGGAGACCTGGTGAGACGCTCGCTCCGAGGCCGTTCACACCACAAACAGCTGATCATTGATCGTTATTGATTCACCATCATCACGTCTATTTATCAATGACTCAAACTAGGGACCCCCCAGAGGGACTAATAGGTTTTCTACTATCTCCGACCAGACGACACACATCTGTAATATACTTCTGAAAGAGAATTAAAGCAGTTTAACATGTAACAGATGTTTATTCTGGCTTCACACATCCAGGATATTGATGCTTTCAGCGTTTCAACCTTAACAAAACAGTGAAATCCAACTTCATTTAAAACGCTGCTGAATGAATCTGGGTGGTTTGACCTCAGCGCTTCCTGTTTCCTGCTGTGTTCTCTACTTCCTGACAGACAACAGAGGAGATCATGCAGTCGTACGCCACGCTCGTTCCACCTGCCCACATCCAGAGGGCGCCATCTCCTTTCGAGGGCACGTCAGGTGTTGACCTTCCAGACTCAGTGGACTGGAGACGCCAAGGCTTCGTCACCAGCGTCAAAAACCAGGTGAAGAGTCAGAGTTTCCACCAGTGAGGAGCCACAGAGATTCAGCAACTCACCCACGTTCCTCCGGTTCCTGATTTCTGTAAATCGCTTCTTGTTAAAACAGGAAGACGTCACCACAACCACATGTTTGTCAAATGTTTCACATCGTGCACTGGCAGAGGAGGCGTCACACCACCACTGTTACCCAACACACACATATATATATATATAATAACCCACTCGCTGACAATAGCATTAGCAAATGTTTTATGTCAGTTTAATGTACTTTATGAATATTCATTATGACTCTATTGCATTAACTTTAGTGTTGAAGTTTGGTTTTGATGCATCCAGACACTTTCAGATCTTTAATTATTTTATGTGTCAATAACCTCATTTTTTTCTGTGACCTTTTTGTCAGTTTTCACTGAAGAGATGATATTTAATTGGATCTATATTATTATTATAGTTTTATATTTAAACTGTTTTACATTTGAACAAACTCTGTTTCGGAGTAAGTTGATGTTGGTTAATGGGCAAAGAAACTAAATAAAATTAATCGGTGACCTTTTTCTTTAGTTAGTCACTGAAGCCACTGAGAGTTTGTAAAAAGTCAATAACAGAAGAGGATATTTTAAATTTATTTCTTGTGTCTGAAATATTATAACAAGAAATGATGTTCAGAACTGACACATTACAGCTGATGTGGAGCTTCATTCAACCAGAGACTCACAAGTATTGATTTCACAACAAGTTAAATATAATTGACAAAAGTTCTTTAACCTCTTAAACTCTTTTCCAACCTCCAGTGGATTCATCTGCTCAAACTCGTCTCCTGCTGCCAAGCGAGTGAAAGTGTCAAATCAGATGCAGAATATTATATTATTATTAAGTTTAATTAAATTAAGTATGTTTTAGGAATAAGTTTGAACCTGGGAGTAGATGTGAGTGTCTCTGACGTCACAGTAACACATCTTGTTATAATCCAGGGTTCATGTGGCTCCTGCTGGGCCTTCAGTGCTGCAGGGGCCCTCGAGGGCCAGTTGGCCAAGACCAGAGGGAAGCTGGTGGACCTCAGCCCCCAGAACCTGGTGGACTGTTCTAGTAAATACGGCAACAAAGGCTGCAACGGGGGCTACATGACCCAGGCCTTCCAGTACGTGATCGACAACCAGGGCATCGACTCAGAGGCCTCGTACCCGTACAGAGGACAGGTGAGTGGAAGGAGATGTTTGAACTCATTTAGCATCTAAATGAACTTTGTGGTGCGACTGTTCCCTCAGCTGCTTTTCCATTGGTCAAGAAAAAAGTCCCATGCAAAAACTACTAAACCAAACTTGGTGGAGGAACGGAGCAAGAACCCATTAAGTTTGCTTCATAAAGCGTCCGTCAACATTATCAATAATTCTTCAGGGAATAATTCAGAGATCTTAAAAACCACTTCCTTTTTTGTTCTATTTCTAGGATGAGAACCAGACAATCACGTGACCTTCGCAGAAGTATGAGCTCTTCTGAGTGTCTTGATATATTTATTTAATAAGTATCGTCTGTATTTAAACTCACAGACTTTGCTGGAATCATTAGTTTAACTATCAGTTTACCAGCCAACAGGGATTATAATCCACTAAATGCTGGGTCAATCCAGGACTGAGATCTGATTTCTGTTTGACTCTGTCCTGTTTTCACAGTTCAGAAGAAATAAAAACCTAATGTTCTTTTAAAGTGTAAACATGTAGGGAACCAGTGCAAGCTCAGGTTCCCGGTGAGAGGATTCCTGTGTGAGACAAAGTGTGTGGGTGTACCAACAGAAACAATAAGTTAAGCACAACCCTCCAGGCTGCAGACAGCAACACTCTCCTCACTTGGCTGTGGTCGGCTGTTAATGTCTCTTTGGAGCAACAATAAATTAATCGGAGCGGACAACATGTTTGTCCTCCAGGCTCCATCTGGTTCGCTGCTGAGTGGAGGAGGAGGAGGAGGAGGAGGAGGAAGAGGAGGAGGAGGAGGAGGAGGAGGAGGAGGAGGAGGAGGAGGAGGAGTTGGAGGAGGAAGAGAAACAGCTTCTTAATGAGCAACAATCGTCTCTGCGGAAATTCACTTATTCCCCGTCTGACTCGCTTGTTGAGCAGCAATGAGAAGAATTAACCACGTAGACGTCAACCGACATTTTAGTTTAAAAATGTATTCCCTCTTCCATTTTAACCACTTAAAGAATCTCAATCTCAGGACACGGCTGGGTTTGTAAATAAAGATGGACGACACGTCCCCACTTTGTTCCACCACTGAAAAAAATCTTGCGGTGATGACGTCATTTGTAGCCCGACCAATCACAAGTCAGCCTCAGCTGTCAATCATGACATCTCAGCCTGTTTTTATGACATTGTCACATAACTTATTAAAAAGAAACTTATCAGAAACATGAACACGTGTCCATGTCCCAATTGCTAACATGGAGGAGGTGGAGGTTTATGACCTCTACTACAGCCAGAATTAGATGGCAGCTCCTTAGTAAAGCCAAAGTGTCTTGATCGCCCCCTGGTGGCTGGAGCTTTATGTGCCAGGTTTGGTTTGAATTACTTATTTTTTACTATAAAAACAGGCGTCAAGATTGACAGCTGAGTCTGACTCATGATTGGCTGAGTGCTTATCTAAGGTTTAAAGTTTGGCTCCAAATGACATCATCACTACAAGATTGGTGTTTTGTCTGAATAGGGCCCCCTGGTGGTTGTGGTGCTCTAAAGAGAGGGTTCATTTACGGCTCAGGCCAAATCCGTGTCATGGACGCTGTGTGACTCAGTTTGATCTCCTCACTTCAGGATCAGCAGTGCCGCTACAGCCCCTCCTACCGAGCCGCCAACTGCTCCAAGTTCGGCGTCCTGCCTCAAGGCGACGAGGGGGCTCTGAAGCAGGCGCTCGCCACCATCGGGCCCATCTCGGTGGGCATCGACGCCACGAGGCCCAACTTTCGTTTTTGGCGGAGCGGTAAGTTCCACATCGTGTGACTCTCAGGAGCTGAATGTCCTAACTGGATCGGTTTGCTGACTTCATATGTCCCGACATTTGTTATTTGGATAAAATATGCTCTAAAGGTGTCTAAAAAATATATTAAGTATGAAATTAGATATGCTGAGATGTATTTGTTATTAGAGTCTTTACTGCACTCGTTTCAGGAGTGTACAACGACCCAGGCTGCTCCCAGCATGTGAACCACGGGGTGTTGGCTGTGGGCTACGGGTCTCAGAGCGGGATGGACTACTGGCTGGTGAAGAACAGGTGAGACCTTTTCACATCTGCTCCATGTAACACGTGCATATATGAACATGGGGACAATTGTAACGTATGTTCCTGCTTGTGGTTCTGTCCGTGCATCAGAGGCTGAACAGGAAGTGAAACAGGGAATTCAGGATGTGCTGTTCTAGCTCTCTAGAAACAGAGATTGACTTCGACCACGAGTCTGGTGTCAGTCAATCTTATCATGTGAAACTGGTCAGAGTGGTTTATCACGTTCTTCACCACAGTGGTTTTCTTCATCACTTCCTCCTCGGTGCATGTTTATAGCTGTGAACAGTAACTAAGTGCATTTAATCATTCATGTTCTTCTTCTTGAGTACTTCAAATACATTTTACGTAAAAAAAAAAAAATCATAATTAATCAAGAATCGGCATTAGTCCACTCGGTTTATTTTACAGCTGTGGTTTGTGGTGATTTCTTGTGAATTTTCAGTGTCCGTCTTCGTTTAACACACTGATATAATGATATGATATCAAAAGACTTTGTTATTTTTTTTACCTTAAATGTATATATATATATATATACATACAGGTATATATACAGGTATATATAGATAAATGTGTAAACATATATATATCTATATATATATAAATATAAATCCCAGTGTCTAATCTCCTGTGGTGAAATCGTCTCTAACTCACCTGGATCTTATTTCAACCTGACGACACAGCGTTGAAGAAGTGGGCGGGGCCGACCTTATAAATTCAGGCTGCTTGAGTCACAACGATGATGAAGTTACGTTGTTGTTGTTAAATTTTCATGTTTTCAGTTAATGAGCTTAACTTATAAATAAGATACACATTTTTAACATGAACTCAGATCTTTACGTTTTACAACAAATCATCTCATGGATTTTAAAACTTGATCAAACAAACTGTTTGTTGGTCAGCAGGATTAAGACAAAAATTACTGAAGTGATTTTCTCGAAACTGACCAATGAAGATCTGAGTGGATTCAATAAAGTTTATATATATAAATATATATAAATGGCATTAAGATGAAGACAAACTGATGTAGTCAAGTTATCAGATGAAGAAAATGCTGCTTCCATAACTTACAAAACATGTAAATGAGGATTTGTCTGCATCTGTTCATATGTTCATCACATAACATTTACTCGTAAAGTCCCAGGAAGCATTGTCTGTTTATTTAATTGGTGGTGTTCTCTTCTGTTCTCTCCGTTCCAGCTGGGGAACGTCTTTCGGAGAACAAGGCTACATCAAGATGTCGCGCAACAAGAACGACCAGTGTGGCATCGCCAAGTACTGCAGCTATCCCATCATGTAGCAGCACGGAGAGACAAAGAAATCTTTAATAATCAAACTCAATTCTTTGTTCTGTGCCAATTTTTTAATGAAAATGTTTTTACAGTAAGAGCCACTAATGGGAAAGTGATACTAAAAGTACCAGCACTCTTTGGTGTATTCTTACATAAACATATCTCCAGGTGGAATTTAAAAGTTTTCCTCTAAACACCTCATCCCTGGAACTCACTGTCTTGTGTTTGTGTGATTTTTAAATCTGTAATAATCAAATGTAGGTACTCGCTGCTGAGGCTCAGACAGGTTTGGATCCATATGTAGGTTTAGTCTCAGTAAACATCACGTCTGTGCCCCGACGCAGTCGAGGTGAAGAAGTGATTTTTGCTCCAGCAGCTGTTAACCTGCCATAAAAGCCGTCTGAAAGGAAACCATTGACGTGGGAAATTGGTGTGTTGGACAATTTAGCTTTTACATGTTACCAGGGATCGTCCAATTCAATGGTAGAGAACAAACCTCCTTCTGGTGTTTTCATTTCCCACTGACCCCAAATATTCAACTTTACCAAGTCTCCAGTTAACTTTAGTTGTATGTCTGTGGACTGTGGGAGGAAGTTGGATGAAGTCTCGCTTCGGGGTGAACATGCAAACTCGACACTATTAACTGCTGCCCGACAGATTCCAATTTTATGGAAACTGCATTTTCGGTAACACAAACCTCGAGTCCTTCGATGATGCGTTTATCTTCTGTTTAATCCAATCAAAAAGTGATGACAAGTGGTTTGACAACACAATGATAGTCTGGATGGTTTCTTTGTTTGCTGCAGTGAACCTTTAAGACGTTGTAGCAGTTCTGAGTCTTAATGCTAAGCTAACTGGCTTCTGGCTTTAATTTCATATACTTTCTTTCTGCAACTAATGAGCAGGTTTCCTCCAATGTTTAACCGCTGTAAAGAAAGACAGTGAAATGGGTTTTGACAATAATTAAACTGTTGAAACATTAATATTCTCTGTCTGTAGTGGCTGATTAATGGAAAGTGTGTTTTTTTAATCAACACTTGGATTTTGATTTGAAGTGGATTCACAAAACCTTTAGGGAAATTTAAGGTGACTATCCTTTAGCACCAGCCCTGGTGATAAATGATCATAGTCCTGTAGAGAAGAATAAATATATTAATACTATAAAACAATAAAAATATAGAACAAATTTGTTATGCAAACAATGAGTTGTTGAACCATCATTATGAGACACTTGTATGCAACCAAACCTCTACTCCAGATAGAGGCAATTTGAGAGAGAGAGATCCAGAGAGAGATCCAGAGAGAGAGACCCAGCGAGAGAGAGAGACTGGCTGGTTTAAAAGAGAGAGAGAGAGACTTGATCCAGTAGGTGGCGCTAACACTCATTGCAAACACACTCATATGTCTCTTCAGGGAATCTGATGAAGTATGTGCAATTTGGGACCGATTGCTCAAACTTCATTTTCACACCGACCACTAGTTGGCGCTATCACTATTAGTGTGTATGCAGTGATAGCGATAGCCTAGACTTGATCAGGTGTTGTCTCTGATCATGTGACAGAATTTTGGAACCAATTGCTCAAACTTCATTTTCACTGTCCATGACTCCATGGAAAGTAATATGTCACAGAGTCATTGTCAGTTATCTGAATTCATATAAATACTGAAGACACGAGAATAAAACTTGGTTAAATTAATAGGTAAGTGTCTGTCTGTTGAGTACAGCCTTGTTTGTCAGTTATCTAGTATATGCAACAAAATCAGCTGCCTCTCAACTGGGTGTCAACAAAGGAATCTGCCTTTACATCAGTGGCCATTTCTGTTGACCTCTAAGAGCTACTGCTACCAAGATTTAACCCTGCACTTACTGCATTTCCATTGGCTGATAGAAACACCGCTCAGGGAACTAACTGGGACTCCTCTCCAGAGTCGAGTCAAGTTCATTGATTTAAACTGGTTTACGAGTGTCAGAGTTGAGAGGAATAAACTTAACAACGTCACTGCAAACATGGTAAAACCTAGCTTGCGAACCAAAGCTAAGAGTCACCTTGATGCTACAGACCGGTCGGTTACTGTGCAGTGTTACTGCTCTTGTGTTGTCACTGATGCTGACGTGTGCGTTCTCACAGGCTGAGAAGAGACACTGCTGGGACCTGAGGAGGGCGATGGATAAGCGCCTCGCTGACGAGCGGCACAGAATGCAGGCGGCTAAGATTTGTGAAGGAGATCGGCAGCTCCTTGCCGTAATGAAGCAGGAGGTGGGCAGGCAGGAGAGGAGGAGACTCATTTGGCAGGTGAAGGAGAAGCCCCTATGTGACTGTAATACACGACAGGGTCACCCCGGTCACCTCTTATTCACCAAATCATAACAGAATAAGGTCAAGACCTAAACTTTTATAGAGAAACCCAACAGTTCCCACAATGAGCTGCACTTTGGCCACTGTGGAGAGAAAAAACTCCCTCATTATACAGTTTGTAATAGTGTGAGAAAAGCTCCAAATCATGTATTGTGATGAATCAATTAAAGGGGTTATACATAACGATTCAAGAGGAAAGGTCACTACTAAATAGAGCTAATAAAGGACCACTGAGACGCAGTATTGACTTTTGACAGTGAGTGTTTTTGGGACTGTAGACTCAAGCTTCTCATTTCATCTTTGCTGAAAAAAATGTGAGTGAGATTCTTAATCGTGTGATAAAGGTTTCCTTATTGAGGAATTTTGTCTTTAATGTTGAGCAATCATATATGCCAGGATTGAAACTTTGAAAAGCCTTGTTACACAAGACTTTGCTCTATCGTTAAGGTGTTAACTGCTCCCTGATCAATGCAGATACTCATAATTGATTTTGACGTTTAGGCTGGGGACGTAATAAAGAGAATAAAGCCACTTGAAAAAAAGGAGAGGTTAGCTAAAGAGCTGGAGCTTCAGCAGTACATCGAAGAGAACAGGTGAACACACTTGCTTACTGGTTGAATTTTGCTTTTGTACATCCTTTCTCTGCTGTGGTCTCTGTAAACCTGCCTTTGGACTGTTTCAGTTTGAAGCTTCGAGAATTGGAGTTGAATCTGAAATATGCATCTCTGAACAAGGAGAGAGCTGCACTGATTTCAGAGCAGGAGGCCATGCGGTCTAATACCATGGTGAGCAAAGTCCCTGTTGATTTCAAGTATAGAGAATTATAGTAAAACATTTCCAGGATCCAGTTCAGGATTTCAGTAGTATATCTTAGTATTTAAGAGTTAGAAAGTATGCGATGAAGCCTAGACACTTAAACTTTTGAAAATATCGAGAATTCTGAACAGAGTTTAATGTTTTTGTTACAACAGCAGCTTTTCTCTATATATCGTTCATCTGTCAATGTCAGTTTCAAACAACCTGATTTGATAATAACATGTTCATCGCTCTCTTCAAGAAACTGGAGGCTACAGAAGAGTGACAGAGGGAGGCGCTGCTGGGACAGACAGATGAAGAAGAGAGAAAGAGCTCCAGTGTGGGAATCATGAATCATTTTACACAGCCTCATTCCTTCTGCTGATCAAACAAGTGTTTGATCATCAGTGTATCTTGATTCATTCTTTAAATAAATCTTTAATACAAAGGGAGATTTTTGTTCCAGAACATTGTTCTCTGAAGATAGCCAGGTCATGATTAGGTTCTGTAGGTCAACAAGTCATTGAAGAGAATTGTTGGGAACAATGTTTGGTTTCAGTTGCAGAAAGTACGACAGGAATGTGTTCAGCAGCTGCTAGAGTCAAATATTCAGATTCATTTTAGTAAAACAAGATTTCAAGATTCCCTTTGTGAGTGCCAATGCTCACACAGCATCACACTTTCTCATCTCTCCCATCAACATGGGATCAACATGAGAACAAGCTGGTCACAAATAACACACGCAAACAATCTCTTTATCTTTACACACAGTATAAAACGTAGACTTGACCTAGATTTTTCCCCCCAGTCACTTTATTTGCAATACATATAGAATATATAGACAATACATTTTTGAATAAAAGATCTATATTATAAAATATGACTCAATTGAAATCAGGAGTGTACACCGACCCGAGCTGCACCCAGCATGTGAACCACGGGGTGTTGGCTGTGGGCTACGGGTCTCAGAGCTGGTTGGACTACTGGCTGGTGAAGAACAGGTGAGACCTTTTCACATCTGCTCCACGTAACACGTTCTTACATATGAACATGGGGACATAGGTAGCCAGGGTTCGAATTATCTTTTTGTCTCTAAGGGGGTCTCTATCTCTAGTCTAGGCACGAGCAGCGCTTTTGCGCACGGTAGGCATAAGCTGTATATAACTTGACACACGCACACAACAGACAGAGACATTTTTGTACAGAAATTTTTGTACCATTAAGCTCATTAAGTTTCATGATCGGCGTCATTTGGTGTATGGCCCTCTCTCTTTTTGCTACGATGCACGCTGCCCTAAATAAGCTTGATGTAACGTCGATGAAAGCCAAACTCATATCTACAACTTTGTTAGGCAGAACAAATTTTTGTTTGAGTTCTGCTATTTCCACGGCTCTTTTATGAGCAAGTCTGTCACGGTGCATCTTCTTACGTAACTGCTTTTGTAGTGGGCTACTGACGGTCCCATTAACCCATGCATCCTAAAGGTGCATCCCAATCTTTTTCTCATGGAGCAACACAGTTTTTGCTGCGCACCCAAGACCACACCCACTTTCACACAGCCATGGATTTCTCTCCTTCCAGGATCGCCACTGACTGAGTCCCCAGTTCTTAGGAAGATGGCGGTGTTCCAGCTCCATCATATCGGTTCCGGACCAAGTCTCCCCAGGCTCTTCATCTCTGTCCAATTCCTCCTCAACATCCTCATTGGTAAGTGCCCCAGCAGCAACATCATGATGACTTGTTGTAGCCACAACGCACTCTGCCTCGGTCACGGTATCGGTAGAGCTAGTGGGCGCCTGACTAGCTGTGGCTAGCCCCATATTTTCTGAACCTAAATCTTCTACTATTTTTAGTTTTTTGGCTGTAAACCCGAAACTTGTCAGTGGCATAACTGACCGTGATGTTTCTTTTAGATGTAGATGTATTTATCTCAAAAGTACATTAAGCTAAAAGCACACGACTTCTTCTTCTGACTTTATGACCTGTCAAATTGATTGTATCTACTATGCGGTTTGCTCCAGACTAGTGGTGTGGTGGTGAACTGCAGTCATGCTGCGTTCATGAGCGTCAGGTAGGCTACGGTCTGGCTATGTCCCATGGTATGGTATCCTATTTTAATTTAACGTCTTTAATGGTAAGAGACCACACAGGGATGGATAATGAGCGTTATTTAACTTTAAATTACAATGTCACATATGGCAGCCGCTTCAGATATGAGTGACCCCCCTCAGATTTTTGACTTTGTTGCTTTCATGGGAGCTAGTCCTCACTCTCTGGGAGCTCGGCTCCCTCTGGCTCCCACGTAATTCGAACCCTGTACGTAACGTATGTTCCTGCTTGGTCACAGACGTCACAAAAGAAGCAGTGAAGAAGAAGCAGAGATTGACTCCAGCCACGAGTCTGGTGTCTGTCAAACTTATGATGTGCAACTGGTCAGAGTGGTTTATCACGTTCTTCACCACAGTGGTTTTCTTCATCACTTCCTCCTCGGTGCATGTTTATAGCTGTGAACAGTAACTCAGTGCATTTAATCATTCAGGTTCTTGTTCTCGAGTTTTACAAATTCATTTTACGTTAAAAAAAAAAGTGGAGACACCGACATATCTTTACATAATGCAGTAAATCTTTACTTTGCAGTTTTAACTTGTAGTATTTCTTAAATTGGTTATATTCATCCTCATTAATAATCCTGAAGTTGGCCTTCGGTTCACTAACATATCGCTGTAGTTTCTACAGTAAAATTCTACAGTAACTTCTTGTTCCTTCGTTTTACGAAGTTTATCTGTATATCGTAATGCATCATGGGTCAAATATAATTACAGTATTTTTTTACGTATTAACACGTTGTAAAATTAAGGCAAGTTGTATTCTGACTGTAGATGTTACTGTTAAATACTGTTGATATCGATTGCGTTTGAAAGAGGACCTTGACTTGAGAGCATGGAAGCAGAGGAGCAGCAGCCGTGTGCAGCCACTACGTAATACGTAAGTTGAATATTAATCACCTTCAACATTTATGTGGGCTTCCACTTTGTTGGGATGTCATTGTAAAACCATTGTTGAGATCTTTATTAAACCAATGCTATTGTTTGCAGTTACTAAAATGACAACTTACCAAAGTGAATGACTTGAAGTGAATCAATGCCATTTGAAATTGAAAAGCTCGTATGCAACCCTACCAGGATGCTTTGTTATGAGACGAGTAGTAAAGCTCATTAACATCGGGCTAAAGCTAGCATGCTAACTCTAGCGCGCTAATTCTAGTCGGTTACTGCAATTTCCCATAATTGTAGCTAAGACGTGTTTGAACAATTTGAAAACTGAATTTGTCGTTCATCTTGTCTTCTTTATGGTGGGGGGGCAGTTGGCTGTTGAACTGGCTGGTTTTAGTATTCACAGTCTAACAGAGGTCCAGGGCTCAAACTACAAGTGTGTTAAGCAAGAAGATCTCCTTGATTATTTTCCATCATTGGTGTACAAGCTGAATGGCACAGCAGTGATTATATTTCACCACTCCCTCCCAGATATATACTGACATGTCAGTACTGGGGGAGGACCATAGGGGAGGACATCAGGTGTCAACGAGGACCAAAACCCAGTCCAAATCTGACCTGCACTACATCAAGGAAGAATGCTTACATAATCACACCTTCCCAGTGTCGGAGGCTTCTCAACGCTTGGCAAACCAAAGGTATGGCTTAGATCAGTGGTTCTCAACCTTTTTTCAGTAATGTACCCCTTTGAAAAAAAAATCAGCCGAGTACTCCTTAACCAGCGCAAAGCATTTTGGGTTGAAAGAAAGATGTAATAAACAGTGCTTTGCCATTAGTGTCTGATTTTAATAAACCTTGTAACTAGACACTTTCAAATTTAAACATTAAACAAATGAGCAATGTTATTGTCCATAACATTTGCTCATTTGTAGTGGTCTCTCTTGAACGATTTGGAAATAAAATGATAACTAAAGACAAGTTTCTTTGCTTTGTTTTGATCAAAGTCGTTGCAGAGAAGGAGGCCTCACATAAATATGTGGAGGCAAAGGGTAGTAGCTGCTCCAAAGCTTTCTGTCTTAGATGAGGGTGCTCCTGCTTCACACACACTCAAAATTGTGTGAGTGCGGATGTGGCAAACTTCATGTGGAGGCCGCGGTCAGATGACACTTCCAGGAGTTCTTCCTGATAAGTGACTGGTAGCTTGTTTCCGTTTGCTTCGGGGAGGCTTTTCGCATCGTGTCTTGAGATGACCTGAATTCAGAAAGTTTCCTCTTAAAAAAACTCAGGTGGCTTACCAACATGACTGTCATGTTTTGCCTGGAGATACCGCTGAAGATATGCTGGCTTCATGTCACTGTTGGCTTATCTCTCCCCACAGAAAAAACACAAAGTGTAAATTACCCAATCTATGTTATTGTTAATATTGTTGAAGTGTCTTACTGTTATTTTATTGTGAAATATTTGCTCTCTTAAAGGTCAGACAATTTCATTCCCGTTTTTGTATTACATGCTTTTATTTTGAAAGTCTCTTCCGGTAGAGATGCAGACTTCCTGTTATGAATCTGTAACTCCACAACAGAAAAGTTTGATGTTTTAGCACCCCTCCGAAGAGACACAAGCTCTCACGGTGTTGTTTAGGGAAGTTTCAAATAAACCTGGAAACATCAGTTAAAGTCTCGACCTTCTTGTGAATACTGACGGAATGTTGCTGGCTCTGGTCTCGCCTTCTTTGGCATTTGTCCCTCCGTATTTTCAGCTGCATTGCTGCTGCGCCTCAACACCGACTCGACTGTTTGAGTTTTCAAAGTGATGATAGGTGATGTCAGGTGGCGTGTGCCAGGTTGGGTCAAACCATCAGTATGGGGGAGACTCTGGGTTTGTAGGATAATGAAATTGAATAGTCTACTGATTATAAAATTCAGTTCATGAACGTACACTTTTATTTTATTGAATGTTTATTAAATCACAATTTGTAAAGGATTTTTGAATGGATGCTAATTTTAAATATATAAAAAAAAATCTCACGTACCCTCTGGAGTACCTTCAAGTACCCCCATTTGAGAACCACTGGCTTAGATTAATGTTTATAAAGCTATTAAAACAGAAGAGCTCATTTCATAAATTGAAAAGCTGTATATTGTGATCCACTATGCATTTTCATTTGCTAATCTATGTAGTCTAAAGAATGCACAACAAATTATTTTACTGAAAGTAAACCTGCGGTTTGTTCCCACTGATCATCTGTGAGCCGAATCGGCTGATTTTCAATACCGTTTTGTTGTAGCAGCATAACCTTTGCAAAATTATATTGGTATGAACCTCAACAGTTAAGCAATTGTTTTAATGTATTTTGTCTTGCAGGTGTTAGTAACAGCACCTGACGTCGAGAGCACACTGACACTTCCTGACCTTCCGAAACTAATAGTCTCAGGTAGGGTACAGTATTTTTTATACTGTTGTTAAAAGCATTGCACAGACCGAGACTATATAACAGGTAAACATGTGGATGTGTTTATGCTCCAGTCCCTGTTCCAAGCCGGAGGTTCCCGGCTGACGTCCCTCCTGTCCCGCGCACGAGGGTCCAGGCTGTCAGTACTGGTCACCTGGCGTCAGAGGTCCTCGCAGCCCTCCCGAGCCTCATACCTCTGCCGCACACCAGATCCCTTGTTCCCTGTTACTGAGCGGCCACGGTGCCGTCCGCCCGAGACTCTGTTCACGTCCCGGATTCCCTCCTCCGGTTCCTCGGCCGTACAGAGTCCTGGTATCCTGAGTCTCCTGAGCCTCTGCACCTCTGTACCCCCTGTGTAAGCTCGCTGTGTTTTCTTCCTTGTGTGTTTTGTTTCTCCAGTTTTCCCCGTTAGTGTTTATGTTTTGTTTAGTCTGTTAAGAAACTTGTTTAATTAAAATTACCTTTTGTTTTAAACTCTGCTTCTGGGTCCTACTCCTCCCCCAAATCCTGACAGTTTGTCTGTTGGTCATTGTGTTTTTGGTTACATGGATTTGATTTAATTAAATTGATTTTCTATTAGTTTAAACACGTCTCTTGCCTGTGTGATTTCATAAACCTGTGCTGCTGCACGTAACATATATTAGTATTTCCTGGAGGTGAAACTCCCCAGGTGGCGTTGTGGCAACTTCTCAATATCCCCGCTTTCCCTCAAGCTACATTCTGTCCATTCCGAAAATGATGTCATTCGGAAATGATGTCATTAGCGGACCAATCACAGCCAAGGGCTATCCCTAGGCTCTCCGTCATGCCGACGTATAGTTAGAAAAACCAGAGGTGTACGTAGAGTTCTCCGAGGAGCTCGGAGAGGGCGTTCCACGTCGGCGAAGGCGTTGCCATGTGTCCGTCTCCATCAAAACGGAGTAGCATATATCTGCCTGAAGCTGGGACATGTTCGCGGTAACACAACTGGTGGCGCTGCCTACGTGACAGGAATAAACCCGGCGGTCGTGAGGAGAATACTTGACAAAGCACAGAATGCAACTTGGAACAATTGTTTTTAGCATGAAATTAAATCAAAAACTCAAAGATTCAAACAAACTCAACTGAAAACAGGTGACGTGTCACTGTGTTGCCTCCTGACGACGTTTCGACCCTCTTGGGTCTTCAGCTTTTATTAAGCCCGTTAAAAGCAAAATATTTCTATCTGAGCTGTGAGGTCCTTCCACTACAACGTTCAGAGCAAGAGTGAGTGAGGACACTGAGGGCTCCTTTATTTATAGGCTATCTCTCACAGACACCTCCCCCTTGTCTATTCCACTGCGATCCTTTAATTCTATAACTGTGGATAAAAATAAACTTATTCATATATATTATCATTCATGATACCGTGTATCAATGAATATATTATATTTATTGGACTTAAGTGATATATTTATTTATATTCTATATAAAATAAAATTGTGACTTTAAACGAATTTCGTATCGATAAACTGTGACTGTTTTAACTCACAAATCAAATTACATGTTATTAACTCAAGTTATTTACATCAATATATTGCTTTTGTAATAAATCATGTTGTTATTACTACTTCTTGACGTCTACGAATTTATTTATTTTTAGAACTGAAATGGGACTTTTGATTTTAAGAAAATTTCGTATCGATAAACTGTGATCGTTTTAACTCACATATCAAATTACTTGTTATTGATTTGAGTTGTGTACTTCCATATATTGTTTTTGTAATAAATCATGTTGTTATGAGTACTTCATGACGTCTACGAATTGTCCTTTTTTCATAACTGAACTGTGACTTGTGATTTTGAGAAAATTTCGTAAATAGCTAAACTGTGATTGTTTTAACTTAAATATCAAATTACCTATTATTTATTTCCTTAGTGTTTATTTGAGTTGTCTACATCCATGTATTGTTTTTGTGATCCATCATGTTGTTATTACTACTTCGTATCATCCACGAATTATCTTTTTTCAATAGTCTTTGTGATTTGTGAGTTTCTTTCTTGTTCTTGTGAGTAAATCAATATGTATATGTGTGTATTTATTCTTTGATTAGTGTAATTTGGAGAATATGTTGTAGAGAATATCTGGACTTAGATAAACACTGTTGTTCTCAAGTTAGAGACGGTCCATAGTGGTTAGGGTTAGGGTCCATGGTTAGGTTTTAGGCAGAGAGAACGTGGGTTAGGTTTAGGCAATAGTAGAGGACACTTAGATTTAGGCATGGGTTAAAAATGGTAAGGGTTAGGGCAATAGGCCAAGGCCAGTCTTATTTAGTCTAATTCGGAGGTAGGTTTAGGCAAGGGTCCATAATGGTTAGGGTTAGGGCAAGAGTCTAATGCTAAGTTTAGGAAGAGAGAGTTTGTGAGTTAGGTTTAGGCTTGGGAAGAAAATGGTTAGGATTAGGGCCCTAGTCCACGTCCAGGATTCTAAACCCACACTCTATGAATTGGGTCTCCTGGTTGCTGAACATTATCTTCATTCTAATTAAATGCCCCGTGTTGTTTAGGAGTCATGAAATATTCACAAAATTGTTGAATTTATTTTAACATTCAGGCCAAGTGGTTCTTTCGTGTTTAGGAGGAAGATCCATCTACTCTCCATATTCTTTCGTTCTATATCGGTACAACACAACTTGTATTGGAGGCCTGCTACTCTAAGTGATTGTGGTCCATTTAATATGAAGTGTTTGACTAGAGGAGTATTTGTGTTTTTCTTGTGTCTCAAATTATACCTGTGTTGTACCATTCTTGTGGCTATGGGATTTTGTGTTTCTCCTACATACTGTTTTCACATTTTTCATAGAATATTATGTACACGCAATTGGAAATCTGTGGTGTGAAATGCCGTGAAATTAAGAAAGTGATCTTGGTGTGTGTGATTCTGAAGAATTTAAGTTTACAAAACACTTGTAATAACATATTGTTTTTCTTGTGATGTATTCGAAACCCCTATTTCGTAGAGCACTAAACAGTATTTTGACTGTTGCTGTGAAATCTGCATTGCGTGAACAGATTCTACGTTTACTCACCAGCTCGTTTTACAGAGCAGTGCATGTGTATCAGTGTCCTCAAAATAAACCTTGATGTCCGATTTACGTGAAATTCGCATTGTTAGCTTAAATACTAAATTGTCACTTTTTCATGTAGACCCCGAGATTTCACAAAATGTTTGGTCGTGGAAATTTGTTAAGTTATTGAAATCACACAGAGAGACAAATAAATCTTTAATAATCAAACTCAATTCTTTGTTCTGTGCACATTTTTTGAATGAAAATGTTTTAAAGTAAGAGCCACTAATGGGAAAGTTTTACTAAAAGTACCAGCACTCTTTGGTGTATTCTTACATAAACATATCTCCAGGTGGAATTTAAAAGTTTTCCTCCAAACACCTCATCCCTGAAACTCACTGTCTTGTGTTTGTGTGATTTTTAAATCTGTAATAATCAAATGTAGGTAGTCGCTGCTGAGGCTCAGACAGGTTTGGATCCATATGTAGGTTTAGTCTCAGTAAACATCACGTCTGTGCCCCGACCCAGTCGAGGTGAAGAAGTGATTTTTGCTCCAGCAGCTGTTAACCTGCCATAAAAGCCGTCTGAAAGGAAACCATTGACGTGGGAAATTGGTGTGTTGGACAATTTAGCTTTTACATGTTACCAGGGATCGTCAATGGAATCAATACCTGTGTATCTGGTGGATATCTGTGCACATGTTGATGTAGCATGTACAAGCTGCCTATAGGCAACTCACGTTATGGTGCAGGGGAGAGAACAAACCTTCTTCTGGTGTTTTTATTTCCCACTGACGCCAAATATTCAACTTTACCAAGACGTCAGGAGACAAACAACCGTTCACTGTCACATTCACACTACGGGCAACTCACAGTCTCCAGTTAACTTTAGTTGTACGTCTGTGGACTGTGGGAGGAAGTTGGATGAAATCTCGCTTCGGGGTGAACATGGAAACTCGACACTATTAACTGCTGCCCGACAGATTCCAATTTTATGGAAACTGCATTTTCGGTAACACAAACCTCGAGTCCTTCGATGATGCGTTTATCTTCTGTTTAATCCAATCAAAAAGTGATGACAAGTGGTTTGACAACACAATGATAGTCTCAATGGTTTCTTTTTTTGCTGCAGTGAACCTTTAAGACGTTGCAGCTGTAATGTAGCAGAGGCGTAATGCTAAGCTAACTGGCTTCTGGCTTTAATTTCATATACTTTCTCTGCAAAAAATAAACAAAACTAACTAATGAGCAGGTTTCCTCCAATGATCAACTCCTGTAAAGAAAGACAGTGAAATGGGCTTTGACAATAATTAAACTGGTGAAACATATAGAAAATATTCTCTGTGTCTGTAGTGGCTGATTTTTAATCACAAAACCTTTGAAATTTAGGAATTCAAGGGAAATTTTATTCATCATGTGAATATTAGGACAATGTCTGGTGGATCATTTACAACAATAACACGTGTTAAACAACGAGTTATTCACATTGAACTTACCGGTGACCCAAAGCCTGTATTGTCTCCCCGAGTTAGTCCGGCGGAGTTATGAAGGACACGCCAAAATCAATGAGTTTGACCCTGTAGGACTCCCTCTGATGATTGACCAGCATCACGTTGTCGAGTTTAATGTCTGAGTGAACCACTCCAATGCTTTTCAGTGCATTCAAAGCTTCGAGCAACTGCAGAGACAAAGGAAACAACGTCAAATGTTATTTATAGATACAATTATGTCACTTCAGCAGGTCGTTTCTCAGTGGGCTGGTTCTCACCTGGTACGCTATGGGCCGGATCTCACAGAGTGTCATTGGCCTCCGTTGTTGCCAAACCAGGCGGTAAAGGTCCATATCCAGCCGTTCAAACACAAGACATGTTTGACCTTTGTCCTGGAACGTCTCAATGAAATGAACCAGGTTGTTTTTCACTGGATCGAGAACCTTCCCTGCTTCACCCTAACCCTAACCTCCTGCGATGTGCTCATATTCAAAGCACTGGCAACTTTGCCAAAGACCCCCACTCCAGTAATGTCCTTGACGAGGTAGCGACTGGTGCTGCTGCACAAAATGTCGCTCTGTGGCTCCTCTGTGGCACATGTCTGTGCCTCGATCATTTCATCTGTGACAAAGAAGGAGAACATGTGAAGGATACAATGAGGAGTCAGCAGGAGCAGTGGTGAAAACATAAAATCAAGTCCTCGCCGGTTCTAAATTCTTTACCTACATTCTTCAAAAGTCAAATAAATGTTTTACTTACCAGTTTCATCAGTGGTAATATCAAAGTCTGCAAATGATGATAGAAAAGTTGTTGTCATGTTTTTCTTCTTCTCTGTCTTCTCCTTTTTGCATGAAGTGGTGAGGGCCTTAAACAGCCGGGACAAAAGGTACGACCACAAGGGACCAAAGTCGCTGTAGGTTATGAAGTCTAATTAGACAAGATTAGAGGATCAGTGGAACTAAAGTTCCATTGAACCTGAATCAGGCCTTAATATGTCTTTGATGTATTTAGTTAAATTTTCACCACTTTCTAACTTTTTGCAAATTTTGGTAAGAATTTGAATATGTTAAAGCCCTCAAAAAGCCAATTCATTTGCCTGAATAATAATAATAATAATAATAATAATCATTACAATTTCAATAGGGTCTCACCTGACCTTTCATGTCAGTGCTCGGACCCTAATTAAGGTGACTATCCTTTAGCACTGGCCCTGGTGATAAATCACTATAGTCCTAAAGAGAAGAATAAATTTATTTATACTATGAAACAATAAAAATACATAACTTATTGAATTTGTAATGCAATCGAATCCAAAAGCCACCGAAGCCCAACTTCAGGGTTATTAATGAGGATGAATATAACCAATTTAAGAAATACTACAAGTTAGAATTGCAAAGTAAAGG
Organism: Pleuronectes platessa; assembly: GCF_947347685.1. Classification (NCBI taxonomy): domain Eukaryota; kingdom Metazoa; phylum Chordata; class Actinopteri; order Pleuronectiformes; family Pleuronectidae; genus Pleuronectes; species Pleuronectes platessa. The sequence continues at coordinate 1,638,108 of NC_070635.1, forward strand.
ACTAATTCATTATGTAAAGATATATCGGTGTCAGTGTCTTCACAAAACTCCGACAGCACCTGAAACAAAGTCAGCCGAGCACCGTGTTGGGTTACAAATGAGTCATTTTTATTTTTTTAGTGCAACATCACAACAAACAATTTTCACATGAGGTATTCAAAGGGATTTTCTTTAGTTGTTGATACAAAATGTCCCACCATGATTGACGTTTAAAGTGTTGTGTATCTTTTTTTAAAGCCTTTGGTTGGTTAGCCACATTCATTAGTAAGTCTAACACATGAACAAGAATGGCACGATAAAGCATGGTGGGTCGCGTCCAAGCTGAGGAAACTTAGACTCAAATATAATATTCCCCTCAGCTCTTCCCCGTTTAAAGCTTTTTGAATGGATTTCATTAATTCCTACTTACAACAGTGGGATCGAACAGTATTTCAACTACACTAGACATTTCGGAAAAAACAGGGTTGGGAGGGGTGGCTTACAAATGTGGAAAAATAGCTTCTGTCTCCTCTGACCTTTTTTTTATCCTGGGGCGGGTGCTTGATTCTTGGGCTTTTTCTGTGACATGATTCTCGGAAAACAAGGAATAGGCAACGTTGATTACAGCAAGATCCTCCTTGCTTGGATTGTCACCTCCTTTCTTTTTTTTTGGTCTTGAGAGTTGTATTTATATACAGAGCATGGATCGATGGGACACTCTAGCATACTGGACTTAAGCTTTGGCTGGACGGGGGCCACGTTCGGCTCCTGTTACGGATTGATTCCAGCACGTTTGGTTCGGAGTAAAAGGCATGAAGAAGAGACGGATGGACAGACAAGATAGATAGATTGATAGATAAGATAGATAAGACAGACACCCTGACAGGATGGATTCTTTGGTTAAGGAATATCTTTGCCACACAACATCTCACACAGTTGAGGTAGATGGGTAAAGTCTTCATGTACACACGGGGGGCGAGGACGGGAACTAACAGGGGACACTGGGGTTCACAGAGTCAAAAGACTTCCATCTGAAGACACTGCCTCGTGTCAGTTTCTCAGTTCCAGCTCAACATAATAACACAACTGTTTTATGTAACGTAAATACTCAGCACGCCGAACCCCACTGGTGCTTTTTTAATCCTCTGAGTGCTACTGTAGCTCTGATAGGGAACTGCTAAAACTACCCATGATACATCACGATTCAGCAGTTACCCATCAATCTTTGGTTGTTGTTTTTTTTTTTTTTTTGGTTTCAACATTATCAAAAAAAATGTACGTTTTTTTTGGTCTTTTCTCTCTCTTTTTTTTTTATTATTATTATTCTGAAAGTATATATTAGCTTTCAGTTCCGCTCTTCCATTATTACCGCTCCCCCCCCCCCCCCCCCCCTCCGACTCGCTCTGCAACGGCCTTCTGCTTTTCAGGGTCAAGTTTCTGTAAGAGCCACTAGGGGGTGCCGCAGGCTAAAATGGCAATGCGGATCACCTGCAGCAGCCAAATGGATTCACCTCCTCCCTCCCTCCTCCTCCTCCTCCTCCTCCTCCTCCTCCTCCCCCCCCCCCCCCCCCCCCCCCCTCTGTACAGAAAGGGAAGAGCTTCCCTGCTTGACACGGAGCAGAAGGTGGCTCAATACAAAATGCTCTGTCTCCATTTTGGGCCTCCAGCCAGCGGGACAAAGGGGAACCTGCAAGGTGTCACCTCAGCTTTGGTACAATGACAGTGGAGCTCAGGGGTGAGGAGCAGAGGAGCCTCCCAGCGCTTCTATTTTTCATTTTTTTTACCCCCCCCCGCTCTCAGCATGCTTACAATTGTTGCTCATTAAAGTTTAATTCAGCTCCATGCCCCACTACTCCGACACCTCCTGTTCCTCGAATAACCCCCTCCACCTCCCACCTCTCCTACACACACACACACACACACAGCACACTACCACTGTCTTCGTTCTGGACGATTCAGCCTCCTCTCTGATCTCTCCCCCCCCCCCCCCTCCGCCCCCTCTGAATGCCCCCTAAACCCCACAGGTCTGGCCGAGAGCAGACCCCAGACCAGATACCCAGAGAGGAGATGGGATGAAAAAGGCCTCCGCTTTGAAGTCTGCGAAAAAAGTCGATGGCCTCTTTCATGACCGCCCGTCTTTCAAGTGCACGCTGTGAAGGGGGCCCGGCAGCCCCCCCCTCCCAATGTTAAAGACAGTGAGAGAGAGCGAGAGACAGAGAGAGAAAGACAGAGAGAGAGAGAGAGAGAGAGAGGGTGGAGAAGCACCAGGCTAGCCTCGCCACTCTTTGGCAGCATTTACACCCGGGTCAGTGAATCAGATCCTGGGCAATTTCTCCTGATTCAAGCATTTAGCATTTAAAACACCTGGAAATCAGGTCACTTGTGCCTGCAGCGAGTTGCAGGGGGAAGACGGCCACAGACAAACACTACGAGCCTCCACAGCCTTTCAGAAAGTTCAAGGGACACACCCTAGGAAGTTCAGGGAGCCTAAGCGGCATTGCAACTAAATTGGAGATCTATAAAAGATGAGGACCGAATCTCTCAGAAGACTTAAAGATCCTAAAAGACCAGGAACAAGGTGTGAGACCTTCAGAACTCAATGTCAACGTAAACCCGAGGACAGGACAATAAGAACCTCAAACTCCAGGAATGAATCCTAACACCCGCAGAACCCTAGTCCACGTACAAACAAGGAACCTCTCGAAGCCAAGAGCGAATCCTCACACCTTCCAGAACTCTAGGAAGAGGAAGAACCTCTCAAATCTTAAGAACCTCCCAGAACCAGGAACTGAGACAACTGGCAGAAGGGTTTAGAATGTGGAGGACAGTAGGATCACACTGAGCTGGACATAGACAAGACCGTCTGCACTGCACTGGGGAGGGGGGGCAGGTGAGGGAGATGGGAATGGGAGGGGGGGGGGGGGTCACAACCATGCATTTCCCCAGGCAGACAAACTGTACGCATGTTTGCATGTGACCCTGAAGGACTCGCACTCAATAGGACCTTCAGACAGAGCTTTAAGTGGGTCCCCAGACACAGGCCGCCAGATGGCGTCGGTCTGGACACAACCTTACAAGCAACCTGTGAACCTATGGGATGCCACATCATTGTCGTTGTTATTGGGAATCAACATCATTATTATTGTCATTATTCATAGTGTTATTAATTATAAATATTATCACAACATTCAAACAAGCTTTGGCCTTGACGTTAAGAGCTGACCGCAGAGACAATTGCAAGAGTAAAGAAATCCCCGTTATTCTACAAAAAACAAAAACAAAGGCCAGGCCTGGAAGAGAGAGAGAGATACGTAACATCACTGGGTGGTTCGGGGGTCGGGGGTCAGGGGTCAGGGGTCAGGTTCGGGGACTCAGGCCGTACATTCAGGGACGCAATGTTAATCTTTGGTATTACGATGGGATTCTACAGCTAAAAGTGCCCATCAGAAAAAAGTCTTCAGTTTCACACAGACATACAGAGCATTGTTAAATAAATACTTACAGTATATAGATTAGCATAAATAAATAACCAAATAAATAGAAAGAGGGAAAGAAAAAGGGGAAAATAATAAATACACAAATGCAGTAATAAATACATTGATCAGATCAGCAATTGCATTTAAAAGGATCTTGGTTTGATTTAACTATTGGCTATAAGGAGGCATGTCAAAGCCTTTCCTTTGTGGACCAAAAAATGACCTTGTACGTCAGCCGGGCTGAAACAAACTGCCCCGTGCTCCCAATGTGTTTCTATAAATAGAGCCATGTGCTTGAAATCTGTACAAAAGGGCTGAAAGAATCACATTCCTCCATGTTTCTAGACATCTGTAAAAAAAAAAAGATTTCAATATGGAGCAGAGGTGTGTACAGTTTGAAAATGAGTGGAAAAAAATAGGACAATGTCACTGTACATTGTGTCGAGTGAGCCTCTGTACCGCGGCGCCTTCGTGGTCAAAGGCCGATTCTCGTTTTTTTCTTTTTTGTGGCTTGGTGTTTGAGTCCAGAAAATGGCCGTGGAGCTCACGTCTGGCAGCTCGGTGAGAGTCTTAAAGCTGGACGTTTGCACCAACAAGTCCGATCCTGCGTCCAACTTGTTTATTGATTCTGTCCGGGGCGTACAGCGAGACGCTCTGCGCTCCCCCCCCTCGAAAACTCTGATTCATTCAAGGCGGGACCTTCCTCGCAAAGCACAGGCCAGGCTCCTGCTGACGGGGAAATGATTGACTGCTGGAAGTTACAGACGCTCCGGAGCCCTCCTGATGATTCCAGGCTCTGGACTCGAGACAACGCCGCACAGACGTGGGAACCATCAACATGGAAACACATGCTAAGAAAGGGAAATAAGGTTCTTCAGAAAAAAATGTTTAAAAAAACCCGCCTCTTCTTTCCTCTTTCACCTTGATTCTCGAGGAAGAAGCCGACGGGGCCGTGTTGGTGGAGCACACCGGGGCAGGGGCAACGTCTTTGGATGGTGGTGAACAGTTCTGATTAACATGTGACACGATGGCGCTCTCCAGATGTGAGCAAACGACATCTTGATTCTTCACGTTTGGAGAGATGACAATAGATTTGAAGGTACACCAAAATATGCTTCCTCCTGATTTGTAATACCCTCATTATCTCTATTCTACATAATCAAAATAATGCAATGAGATGGCGTCTATGTGAGGGCGTGACTCTTCTATGAGTCAAATAATCTTTGCACCCTCGACTATACAAGCAGGACCTCACATCCTGCGTTCATATCACTCTGGGTATCGCCCCCCTTCCATTTCAAGGAAGCGATCAACTTTGGTTTGGGAAAATGCTTCATCTTCATAATATCATCTACAATCGCTGGCTCCGTCGCTCCTTCTGATAACGAGGAGGACATGTATTACGGCTGATCTCTGCCTAGACCAGTCTATGTGCCCTCCAGCTCCCTCAGCGCCCTCCCCACCGCACCTCCTCGGCGGTCAGTCTTCACGCCGTGCTGCAGGACACTGCGGAGGAGGAGACGCTGGAGCCCGAGGAGCCCGTGGAGGAGGGGCGGCCCTCCTCTGCCCACTTGTTGACGTTGCGTCGGCGGGCGTTCATGAAGAAGTTGCTGACGGTGGACAGCTCCAGGCCCAGCTGCTGGGAGATGGTCACCTGCAGCTCTTTGGTCGGGCGGTGGTTCTCCCTGAAGATGGCCAGGAGTGTACGCCGCTGCAGGTCGGTGAACACCAGCCTGGTGCGCTTCGGGCCCTGGTTGCGCTCCAGCTTGCTCTGCTCCTGCTCCTTCCGCTTGCAGGCTGCGGGCACACGAGAGGAAAGACAAATTAAAAAAAGGCGAAACGGGTTAGCTAACACACTGGCAGGCTAACTAGGACAAATGGATTAAACTGAGGGAAAGTGGATTTGTTGAAAGAAAAACAGATTAGCTAAGCAACTTTGATTAGTTAAAAGAGATGAATCAGCAGCTTGCTTCATTGTTGTGTAAAGGAATCAAGATGTGGAAGCCATCACGTCTTGTTGCCAGCGAGCTGCTGGGAGCTGCTGGGAGCTGCTGGGAGCTGCTGGGATGAAGCAGATAACTACGTGCAGGCCACAGCTCTGACGTTTCCCCTCATGCTTTTCATTACGACCCCTTTTTGAAAAAACCCTGCTCACATAGATCTAAAGACAAAGTGCAAACTCGTCATCGGCTGACAGAGGCTGCCCCCCCCCCCCCCCCCCCAAAACAATATAATCACACTCAAAGACACAAACAGATGCGATGCTCATTTTCAAAACCGTCTTTCATCCACTACAAGGGGAGATTACTGCAACTTATTATGGTATATTATATTTTGGCAGTTAAAACTATCGCAGCAGTTATATTCTGGCTCGTACTCGTCAATATATGTTTTACATTTTAAGTTGGAAAACACATCCAGAGCACGGAAAGAGAGAAGAGCCAGAAACATTTAAAGATCAATTCACATCCAGAGAGATCAGCTGATCAAAAGCCAAATCTGACATTTTTCCAGCGTCTTGTGGCTGCATTTAAAATAATTGAATTGTGACTGTTGTCATATTTTAGGCAGACTCTTTCTTTCTTGCCTTAATATACTATTTGTTTAATGCCCTGGTCCACGGAGGATAAAACATGATCTCATTACTCCTCAGTGAATTAGCTCCATGTCAGAGTTTGCCATATTCAAAGTGCTAATAGAGGTGATGAAGTCTCCTGGTAATTTGTATTTTAATGCAAGTCTTGCTTACGCTGACCAGAAAATAAAAACTCGAGGTCTGGGTTAAACATCACTGGCCGCTCAATTATATAATCAATACTTCCTCTGGAAAAGCCTCAAATTTAAAAAAAAAAAGTCCTGCGATAAAGTAAATAAATAAATAAGAAATGAATATAATAAAAGAGGCATCTTGGTGGAGTGAGGAGGGAGAAGCTGCTGAAGTGTGTGGGCTGAGCTCAGATCCATTTTGAGAATCAGACGTGCATTTTGAATTCAGGCTGCATGTTCCTCTGCATATCCATCGCTGAACCCTTCACCTCCAACACGCTGTAATTCTGTATTTACAGGAAACACAACACCAACCTCTGCCTTTGTGTACCGAGCCAACTACCCCCCCTCCTCCTCACCCCCCCCCCCCCCCCCTCTCTCTCTCTCTCTCTCCATCCTCCGTCCATCTCCCTCCACTTCCTCTCTTCCCTTTACCTTAGTAGACACTTCAACATCATTAGTTTCTCATAAAAGTCATTTACATGTGGCGGCAGTGAGTGAGCAATAATCACTTTAGGGGGGAACTAATTTATTTTCTATTAAAGGCGGGTTACGTCAGGGGCGAGTGAAACCAGCAGCGTCGGCACCGCCCCGGGTGTTTAGAAGCCTTAAGTGGACTGAAACATATTTGGGGGGAGTCATGCAATTACCTAAATGCACACGCACTGTAAAGAGGTTTCAATCAGCGCAGTGTGGCTGAGCGACCGTTTTGCTGATGGTATCAAAGGCGTTTCTAAGTGTAAGCATTGGTGTTTGTGCACTCAACACGCACGTGCACGCCAACACACACACACACACACACACACACACACACACACACACACAGTAGGGATGGATGGACTTGTGCCGACAGCAGACTTTTAATAGCGGCTAGCAAACTGGAAACAAGTGTCCTTTCTTTTTGTTTTGTCTTCATTTATTTATTTGGCCGTGCAACACCTGCTTTATTCAGCATGGAGCTGAATATTTGTGATATCAACACGATCTCACTTTGGCTCCTGAGAAGAATTCAAATGTGGGCGCAACGCTGAATAATTTTACCTTTTTGGTATTTAAACATTTAAAAGAAAATTATGTAACAATGTCGACTACTATAACCGGATAATGCAGAATCTAGAATTAAAGAAAACAAGATTTTGTTTTTTTAAATCTTGACTGAAACCACTTGAAACCGGGTGAAATAATCCTGCTGTGATGCCAGACTTCTTCACTCGCTCTAAGAAAACAAGGTTTATGAACTCTGCTATTGACTCTATTATTGATCTTGATTAGATGAACATATCAGCCGGCAAAAGCCTCAAAATCCCATATTTCAAACACACACACACACACACACACAGACAAAACTGTCACAAAGACACTTGCTACACATTAGATTAACCGCAAATGCTGCCATTTGCTCTGAAAGCAGCGTTGTGTTGATTGGCTTCTATCTTCCTATTGAGAAGCAGCTCACACAGCGCGGGGGGTGGGGGGGGGTTGTTGCTGCTGTTCCTCACTCCTCCAAACTCACTGTGGCAAATTTCTCTCATTAGCCGGGTGCTTGAGAAATAACTGTGACCTCACAGACGTCTTTCTCCATCACGGGGATCGTAAGGACAGAATCAGAGCCGGGTCCGGGGGCCCCACGTGGCCCCCTGGCCCCCCCCTGCCCACTGCCCTGACATCCAGCCGAGTTTCTGAAACTTAAGCACTGGACTCGACGTGAATAATTCCCTGCATACACTCTCCTCTGAAATCATTATCTGAAGGAAATGTTTTGACTCGGGGATGCACTCTTGTCAACTGGAGATTACAGGGGCCTGTTAGCGTTTAGGAATCCAGAGCTTGTTTGCATTTCTGAGAGTTATCGAACGACGTCTCATTAAAATCTGAGCAGGCCGAGATGTCAGCGGCGTGTCAATATCACTACAAGTGAAATTTCCTCTTCGTCTCTTTTTTTTTTTCAAATGCTACATTTTTCACGGGCGCTACACCATCCACGCCATCAATATTTCTGTGTTGGGGGTTGGGAGGCGGGCTGCAGCTATACAAGGTGTAGATACAGCGGTGCACTCTCAGCTCATGTAGTAATGAAAGGAATGACATGATAGTGCAGGCTAGCTTGCTGGTAGCGTGGATTTATGGCTTGTTGGAGGAGTCGGGGTGTCCTGCAGCTCTCCTCCTCCTCCTCCTCCTCCTCCTCCTCCTCCTCGCTTCCATCGCCTCTATCTCTGACTGACGAACACAGCGCCGCCCATTAAGTAAATGCTTCCTTATGCTGTAATCATGTGTAAAAGGCTCACAATTACCATGCTATAAATCCCCGGTGCTGGGGCTACTCATGGAGACATAAATATTCCCCTATAGGCTTCTTATGATCGTGGGAACAGCCCCTAATCATGATGTACGCCCCTGTCTCGTGTTGCTGAAACGTGATCGAAAGCCCTTTCCCTACCCCCCGGCGTCTCAACCTACACCTCCCCTCCTAGCCAGAGAGACCCCCCCCCCCTCCCTGCAGCCCCAGCCCACCCCCTGCTGATTTCTTGGGCCAGGGGCTGATAGAAATTATTGATTAAATCTGTGCAGCTCAGACTCCTCGACCCACAGAGGCTGGTTAACCCCTTCAGCGCCGGAGTGGGGGGAGCTGCAAGAGCTAGATAAAAAAAAAAAAAAGAAGCAAAAACAACAACCCTGTTTGTTTGGTTGTTGCGCGGCTCAGGCCACATCGGCCTGCTCACGATTCCTGATATGTAAATGGAATCGGCTTTGACCTTTGAGCCTCAGCAGCCGAATGTGAACTGTATGCAGCGAGAGGTGGACAAGGCTTTGTGGCTTTCATTACTGTGGGGGTGGTGCAGGCACTGGAGCCGACACGTAAACCGCATTGACCTTTCTTATTCATTTAGACCTTTAGTCAAGGGCTTCGGCCATCATCTTTAAAGTTATAGTCTCTGTTCCCCCCCCCCCCCCCCCCCCTTCGACTTTAAGTGTCGGAGCATGGCTGCACGGTCTTTATCCTGCCTTCTTCTCCAACTAAATCCTGATTGCCTCCTCCACTGCCTGGGGTTGGGGCTGGAGATGCATCTCATATACGGCACAGTAATCCATAGAGCGCACACACACACACACACACACACACAAACACACACACACACACACACACGGGAAAAAACAAACAAGATACTGCAGATAAATCCCAGAGATCACCTCCTCCGTGTTTAGCAAAATGTCGCTGTTGAAAGCCAATTATTAGAGGAGACAAAATGGCAGCGACCACATTCCATAACCGTCCAGCTCTGCAGCCCGTCCATAGACAGGAGACGTGGTTATGGAGATCGCGGCTGGACGACACTGAAGGGCCTTTTGTGTATTTAAGCGAGTGTTGCATTAAAGAGGATCATCTGAAAACTTGAGGCGTGAAGCAAAGAGCACTTGAGCTATCTTCAGACCGGGAGCACAGGCCAGCGCGCATTCAGATTCCAGTCTCGATTTTGCCGATGCGGCCGAGGTGTGTGTGGGCAAGGCGTGCTGCTCTTTCCCATGGAAATCAATAGAGGCTTGTAATTAAACAAAAGGGGGTTGGCCGGGAGAAGGGAGGGGGGGGGGGAGGGGGGGTGTTGAAAAAAACACAACAACCCCCTTCGGAAAGTAGGTTATGTAGAAAAGTGCCGAGCTGTCTAAATTGTGGCTTTGCCAAGAACTAAATCTGCACTTTGAGAGTGTGTGGGAGCCGAGAGGAGCCTCGTCAAACACAAGCACACTTCTCTGTGTAGGGGCTTTAATTTTTTATGAGTCTGATTGATTGGCTGCTCGGACGCCGGAGCACTGACTCGTTAAAATAATGTTTGTGTTTGTAAAGATGAAGACTCGCGAACAAAGAGAGAATGATTGATGATTAGAAATCTGCTCAGAGGAACAAAGGGCTGTTCCTCCACCCGGACGGGAGCTCGGGTGTTTTGCATACAAGCTCTGACACCCGCAGGACTGGATTCATCAGGAAAACATTTCTGTGGAATTACAGAACAAACCAGCACACAACTCATCTTCAGATAAGAGGTTCGCGGGTGATTGGTGTAACGTTTTGCTAAATGGAGGATGTACACATGTGCTCTCAGAGCCAAACAATCAAAGATCAATAATTGTGAAGGGATTGCAAGAGTGCACAATCATTACCTATGAACCCTATTGTGTTGTTGGGCTTAATCAGTCGAGCTGCTGACAGGGAGCGAAAAGCAGTGATCAACTGGGAAGGCTCACACACACGTACCACTCACAGACCCCCGCAGTGAGCACAACACTCAGCACACACACACACACACACACTCACACACTCGTCTGTGCTCGGCTCATATTACTGTGTTCACTTGGATCTCCTTCTGTGCGCCGTGTATCAGATGGGCCCTGAGTCCCAGTGGAGGCACAACACTGTAACACGGCACTGTACAGCGTGCTGTTGTGTCTTCAATTCACATCCCTGAAGAATATTAAATGTCAAGTAGCGGATTACAATGTGCCTTTCAAAAAAAAAAAAAATCTTTATCCTGTGAAATCTGTATAAATAATAAATTCTGCTTCTGCAACGAATAATTATTTTTTTCACCATCGATTTCTTTAATTTTGTTATTTTTCCCCAAATGATCATTTTAATTGAGTTTTAGAAAATCTAAATATTTGCTAAGAAAACTAATCAGAATCCGTCAAAACCTTAAAATCCATAGAATTTTATGTAAAACAAAAAAAAGGCCTCAAATGCTCAGCAGCTCAAACAGGCCATTCTGAGTCATATCCTCATTTTATGCGATGAATAAAATAGTTGTGGATTAATTTCTGTCGTGTACAGATGGATTCAGCTCTAGAGACTCGAAGCTCCTCTGGTTAAACAAACACGTGAAGAAGCTGGAACCCACGAGCTGCTGCTGCCTCGGAGCAGAACGTTTGTATTTAGCTTCTCAGTAATTGCCTCAGCGACAACGTTGATAAAAGACGTCTGGCAAAGGCTCAAGTCTAATTTGCATCAGCGACTTTGCCAACTCAACTTCAGCCAGGCGCCGAGCCGATATAAATCACTGCTCGAATTAATCAATCGCTCCGGAGTGGCATTTCTGCACAAATTATTTTGTGGGCTCAAAAGCGATTAAATTGCCAAACGCTGCTCGAGCTGATCTTCATGGTTCATTTGAGCGGAGGGCAAATGTCTGTGGCTTTTTTTTATTGTAGCTACTGTACAAATCAATAGAGGCTGTTTGGGAGCTAAGTAAACAAAGGAACGGCACATATGGTCCTTTCTTTCTGGAAACTGTCCTCAACGTGCTGAGAAGTTCCTGACGCCCCGGCTGCTGAGACAATAGAGGAACATTCCCAGTGTGTGAAGAAGGGAAACATCAGTGTGATGCTTCTGCTTTTCCTCATGTCTCAACCTGAGCTGCATACTGATTACTGGAGAGGAGGATTTTTTTTTTGGAAGACATGGAGAAGGAGGGTGTTTGGGGAAAACAAGGGGAGAGAGTGTCTGTTTGTTGTTGTGATTTCTGTGTGTGAGTGTGTGTACATATGTGTAAGTGTGTGTGTGTGTGTGTGAGGCAGATAGAGAGCAAAGCCAGATCTTACCCTCCAGCCGGAGCGAGGCCATTCTTTGAAACTCGGGCTCCTGGAGCCAGCGGGACATCCTCTTAAAGGTCTCGCGGCCGGACTTGAGCTTGCCCCAGGGCTTGGGGTTCCTCAGGAGGTCGGACAGCGTGCCCTGTGACCTACACAGAACCCTCTCGGCGAAGATGGCCTGGGGGATGCTGTACCTCTTCAGCTCCGTGATGATCCTCTGGGCCACATCCCGGGTATTGATCTCCTCCCCGGTGCTGCCTCCGCTGCCCTGCATGCCCGACAGCATGCCCTCGCCGGGCGAGGACGAGGCGGACGACGAGGAGTGCAGGTGCTCGCTCACCTTGGAGGCCTGCTGGCTGGGGTGGTGGTGCGGCTGGTAGTGCTGGCTGTAGAGGTGGGGGTGGTGGCCCGTGACGTGCTGGTGAGCCTCCATTTTGTTCAACTGATGCCCCACTGACACGTCGCCTCCTCCAAGGCCCTGTTGAGAGATCTCCCGGGCGAAATCCGATGTTCTGCAGAAGAGGCTCCCGCCGTGGACGTCGTAGCCGCCGTGGAGCATCTGACCCCCGTTGCCGTTGGGGCTGTTACCCAGACTGCCATAGCCGTGCATGGAGGAGCCCAGGCCTGAACCTGTGGAGGGGGGGGACAGGCTTTGGGCCATGGCGAGGTCCTTGCCATAGGGGTTGTAGAAGTTGGTGCTGAGGCCTCGGTCCTCGCGCATGAGGGTGAAGCTGCCGATGACGTTGCTGACGGGCAGGCAAGGGTGGTGGTGATGGTGGTGGTGGTGGAACTTGTCATCGAAGGGCTGCAGGGGGGTCAGCGTGGTGTAGGTGCTGCCGGAGCTGGACGGTGAGTCGCCGCTGTAGCCCAGTGCCGACATGGAGTGGTCGAAGCCCGGCGGACGGGGCTCGGGCTCCAGGGACATGGAGGGGCCCCCGAGGGAGGGCCGGGGGAAAGCAGCTGAAAGGTCCCGCGAGTGCAGCATGGCCCTGCCGTCCTGACCGTGGCCCAGGTCCGGGTGGGTGTGGAGGGACATCTCTCCTAGACCCCCGTCCATCTTCTGCTCCTGCTAATAAACCTGGATCTGTCCCCGGGTCGCTCTGCTCCTCTTGTTATTGTTGTTCCACAGCCGGGGCCAACAGTCTGGAAGGGCTCTTGTTACACCAGACTATGGATTTATTGATTTGTGAATTAATTGATTTCTGGGCTTATGGGGTGTCTAATTAATTATCTGATAACGTTAAGTACTGTCTTCAAACTCCCTCAAACTCCCGGAGAACCGAGTTGTCCGCCGCAGCAGGAGCGTGGACTGGTTTTTATTCTCTCTTGTGCATCGGCTCCTCTGCCCTCTTGTCTCTTTGGTGCTCAGCGGCTCCTCGGCAGAAGCTTTTGTGCCTGCGTGCGTGAGACAAGACGATGTTAGTCCGCTGCGTTTAAACTTTCATGGATGCAGAGCAGGAAAAAAACAGCGAATAAGGTTCGACTCGTCAGGTTTAGACGCAAAATTACGCAAATACATATTTAATAAAAAACAACCGACGCGTTGGAGGGATTTCACCTCGCGGGACAAATCGATGATTTAATCACTTCAACGGAATCTCGTCTTAGAAATAAAACATTTTTTTCCTTCTTATATCAAATAAATCACAGAAGTATCGCACACGCACGCGAGGCGCCGCGCATCACAGATTTACTCCACATGTAATGAACCCGAACGATGCGTAAACTCGACACCGACCACGACGACGATCCGTGGACACACACAGACACACAAATAACACAAAAAATCACGGACATGTGCGCGTTCCCAGAGCAGAGCGGTCCTACCTTTATCCTCACTGTCCACTTCTCAGAGCGCGTCCGCGGCTGTTGTCCGTCCTGAGCATCTCTCGGACTGTGTCGCCGAGCAGCGCTGCACATTCACACAATCCGCGCCCCGGGGTGCAACGTTCATCCACAGCCCGCGCGCACTAAACCATCTGCGGTCACACGCACACGTCCTCGCTCGCTGGCGCCGTCGTCCCCTCTTTGTTTTCCACTGTCCTGCGAGAAAAAGGAGCTCGTGTGCGTTTCTGTGCCTCTCCGGTTTTTCCCTTCTTGCTCCTCAGTAGCTGCTCGCCTCTGTTTCTTTCATTATCTCGTGAGATTTTCCTCCTCCTCCTCCTCTTCCCTCTGCCTGCCACTTCATCGATCTCAGCACCAACTCTTTCTCCTTCTCCTCCTCCTCCTCCTCCCCCTTGCTCACATTGACTCTCTGCTTTCAGTGCGTCACGGCCTTAAAATCTGACAGATGTGCGATGAAATTCCGTCTCCAATTAACCCTTTCTCTCCGGGGCTGGGGGGTGACGGGGCGGGGGGGGGATTTGAAGGGGGGGAGGAGATGATGCCCCTTCTCTCTACCCCCCCCCCCCCCCCCCCCCCCACACACACACACAAACATACAGGTTAAGCTTTCTTCAGCTGATTGCGTGCACAACTTATGAATTGCGTGCACACATATTACATGTGATCACTGGGTTTTCCTGTAATGTCGCCTTGTTGTTCTTCTTCATGTAACAAGTGACGCTGCTGGAACCTGGACATGGAATCAGCTGCAATGCACAAGCAAATCATTTTTTATTATTTTATATTATTTTATATTATTATCATTATTGGCATTATTTTTTTTTTAATTGCTCTAACTGTGATTATTCATTAATTGCATCGGGTCACGAGAAGCTGAGCAGGACCAGGGATGATTAAAGAACTGAATTAAGTGTGAATTTGTTATTATGGGAATCGCCTCACTAACTTATTGACTGCGGAATAAAAATCTATCCCCTCGTCCTCCTCCTGTAGATCCTCGTTCCCTGCGTGTTTATCCCTGACTCGTGTTTCATGGGACAAAACGTGAAATCACACTTTTCATGAATAAACGCTGTGAAGTGACGCTCGTGCTCGTGCTCGTGCTCGTCTCTTCTCTTAATCAGCGGCTCCAACACTTGAGTCTGAAAAGTCCCTTAACGAGATCAATGCGACCCCCCCCCCCCCCCCAACCCCCCCACCCCACCCCCCAGAAAGAAGAAGACCCTCAACCTGCTGCAGCACTGCAGGCCCGGACAATCCTACGCGTGCACGTGAGCACACATGCATGCGCAGGATTGTCCACTGAATGTAATTTTGGTGTAAACTGTGTGTGTGCGATTTTTATGAGTGCCTATATATATATATATATTCCCTCTGTGCGTGCACTATCATCCATTTGCGCGCATGCACATGAAACCAGTGTCCATTTATGAGCGTGCTGGCGCCTGTGCGTGTTTATAACAAGCATATAAATACATATCTAGTCTGCATGGCCAGGCCCCGTGCGTGCGTGCGTGTGTGTGTGTGTGTGTGTGCGCGCCGCTGGCCTCCGAGAGGAGCAGGGAGGCAGCGCGCATACTAATCATATCTGTCTGTCAGTTTAATTTTCAGAGATGAGCAGTTCTGGCGTTTGGAAACAGCGGAGCGCTGCGCGGTGTGGGACCGCCGGCTTCCCGGAGCAGATGCTGCCCTATCGATCCGCCCCTGCGCGCAGCCAGCACGGAGGGATGCGTGCATGGCTGCCGGGTAGCTGGAGGTAAAACACGGTCAACGGCTCCACGGCGGAAAGAAAAGGAGGTCGGGGTGAAAGTTCACCTTCTGTGGCTGCAGAACCCGAGAAGTCCGGGCTGACACCCGAGCTGCGAGGGCCCCCAACTTCTTTACACTGCGGCCCTGGAGGGGAGATGACACCCGGAAGAGGGGGGGGGGGGGGTTTCAATGTGAAAACACAGGATTCATCCTCCTGTTCTGCGTAATAAGCAAATTCTGTTGATACATATATAAGGATGGTGATGATTTCAGGCGTCACATGTAAAAACCGACAGTGTGAATGTGTAGTTTCATCGTGAGTCACTCTCCACATCTCAGCCACACATTTACATCTCAGCCATTTAGCGGCTGCTCTCAGAGGAACCTGCACCGAACCCATTACGCACACAGGCAATAAATAAAGTGCTGGAAAACTCCGGTTTGAGCCATTTAGCTGCAGCTCTCATCCAAAGTGACTTTAGAACCGCTGGCTGCAGAATAAGCTTTTAATCTGAAGTCAATATGGAGCGTGTTTAGATTTTAACCATTTAGCTGATGCGTCCATCCTGAGGGACGTGTACGGCTGCATCGAATCCTGCATCGCCGATATTACAACAAGCCAATAGCGAGGGGGTCACGGGGTCAGGGGGCATCGCTGTGACCTCAGAGTGACCACGCGCGGTGCAGGGGAAGAAACAGAATCACGGAGGGAGAGAAGGAAGCAGAAGGAGAGAAGGAAGCAGAAGGAGGGAGAGGGACGAGTGGAAATTGTCAAGTGTGATAAAATCAGATTGTATTAGAAAGAGAGGAGCGTGCATTTCTGCAGCCGTGGACGAGATGCGCGTGTTGGCACAAAGGCCCATGCGCGCCTCCTCCTCCTGCTGCAGAGGGATGGAGGAGCACAGCCACATTATTCATCCCGCATTTACACTCGCCCCTCGAATCTGCGGTTTAATCACCGCGTAAACGTGATCACTTGTTGGTAAATTATAATGGATGGAGCGCACGCGCGCGGCTCCAGATTTGAATGAGATATTGACTCGTTGTTTGCGGCAGAGCAGGAAAAGAGGAGAAAGTCCAAATGAGGCTTTTAATGCGGCGTCCGTCGCTGGAAGAGGAATCTAATCTGGAGGATTACAGCAGCAGCAGCGTCAATTCGTTTCCTATTAATCTGAGTTCGAGTCCCATCGAGGAAAATCTGAGAGTGAAGACGTTTTTAAACATCAGGGTTTTTATTTCCATCGTCTAAAAATATGAGAATAATAAAAAAAAATCATGTTTTCATAAAGGAGACTGATGAGGTTTGTTGCTGCAGAGGCTAAGTGGCCTCTTTGTTTTTATATAACCTGCATTTAAACACACACACACACATAGACACACACACACACAGACACACATACACACACACACACGCCCACACAAACGCTATTGTACAGTACATAATACACAACAGTTAAATTATGATATTTATAGCTTTTTATTAGAGGCTGTATAATAAATTGGCATATTAATACACGTAATACATAACACAATACATATAATACATAGATATGCTATTATACACACCACATAGGTATACATTTATATATAGTACAGTACACTATTGACCGTCAGTGTTTTCATCTCTTATTTTGAAAGGAAAAAGGTCACAATTCAACATTTAATCACACTTATTTCTTGTAGTTGCACAAATAAACTTACAGCACAACGTGAAATCAAAAACTGAATAATAAAAAAAATAGCCTAATGAAAGCTTCAGATCTATTATGACTTCACACTCTGGTTAAATGTATAAATGGTTTTAATTGGTGTTTTCTTCATCCTGATAATAAATACTACTGTTATCAGTACTGTACACTAACTCCTGACTGATGTTACTGCTGTTATTTATATTTATATACACATGTGATGCGTTTAAGGTGTCACGTGTTTTCATTCGCTCCTATAACCAAACGTCGAACACGTGTTTTTAACGTCATTTGATGTGAATCGATTTTAATTATATTTCTTTAAACATTGATGGAAACACAACAAACACAAACTGGAGAAATTCCTTCAAACTTCATGAACTCGTGAATCTGCAAAACTGACGCAGGATCTGATTCCAAACTCATAAAGGACCTGCTCAAACTATTATATACTATATAACTATTAATACTATATACTATTTCCTAACATTATTATTTTAGTCTTTGTCATTATTATCACAGTATTATTAATATAAAAATCAACTTTATTCACCAGCAAAAGTTGAAACGAAATCCTGGTTCCTGCCGCGTTTCCGGAAGTTATTGATTTATTTTATTTTGAATAGGCAACGTTAAGTTTACTACCAGTTGACTGTGTGAAAGTGTATTTGTTAGAATAATACTTCTACATTAATAATCTATTGTGTTATATCGTGTTTGACTTTGTGCCTCTGCAGCTCGAGTGTAAAACACAGTGAAGTTAAACTTTTAAAACATGATCTTAAACTCTTATATTTAATATTATATCTTTAGAGCACATGAACAGCACATTTATCATTGGACGATTTTTATTTCCATTTAATTTTAAGGCTTTCTATGAAATAAAAGTGTTTAAAGTGGCTCAGCAGTGAAATCCAGTTTACAGCGTTTACACATTGTTTTAACACAATATTTAAAAGTCTGTAATTTCCAAAGGCATTTATCTTTATGACAAATAGAAAAAAAGGAATTAAAAATACATATTTCGATTTTTAAACAGATAAAATAAAGCTCTAAACGCGTTTTATAATGAATCTATTAACATTAAACTGTTTTCTGACACTGCTCTATTCTTCTTCTTCCCTTTTTCCTGTTGTCAACTCCTTTCTTTTTATTTCTCCTCCATCCCTGCAGCAGTCAATAAAATCAATTATTACAACGAGACCCGGCGTGGCACGGATCACAATGAGAATAATCAATACGTGAATTAAAGTCCCCCGGATTAGATCTGAAGAGTCCAAAATATTAATAATATTAATAATAATAGTATTAATGAGCCCTGATGAGAAAGAACAGGAGAGATGCATATCAATATTGATGCTGAGGTGAGAACGGGTCTTTTCATCCGTCTGACACGATCTGTTATGCAACATAATAATTCTAATGATTTCCAGGATCAGTCTGATCTCTGCTCGACTCTTTAACACGGAGCAGTTTTCACAGGGTTCATATGAACACGTGTAACCTGCAGGGAAATGTGTGAGCAGGCCCCGGATCTGCATGAGCAGCGTGTGGCCTGCTGCACACACGCACACACACACACCTGGACACACACACACACACCTGAACACACACCTGGACACACACACACCTGAACACACACCTGAACACACCGATTTACAAGTCAGAGGAAGTATTTCTTATATTGTAGTAGTATAAATAAAGACAATCCTCATTTAATAAGATTTCACCTCAGTGTTCACATTAGACAATATAAAGGTGCTTTCCTCTAAACACACAACATGAACACATGCAATACAATTCAAAACTCACGCACTATCCCACTCTGTCCATCTGCCTCCATCAGGTCGGACATGCAGATCCTGGAGCAGCTGCAGGAAACTCTGTGCAGGTGGATGAACGATAATCACATTATTTGGCTCCATTATTCGCAGATTTGGCTTCAGTGATGATCGTGTCCGCCACCACGTGAAACTTGACTTCGCAGCTTGAATAATGTTATTATCGATCATATCTGGTTTTTAATGCAAATTCACTGGTTTAATTCGCCAGACTCGCCTCCCGTGCAGATGAGCCAATAATGCACCGCAGCAGCAAGTGTACCGGAGGGTGATTATGTGTATAAATACATATATAATATCACACAATTTAAGTCTAAACTGAAAACAGTATGCGTTGCATGAGGGGAAATAATTTTGAGTCTATTTAGTTTTTTTTTTTTTTTTTGCTTCATTATTTTAAAAGTTTTCTCTTTGGAATAAATTTATTGAAACTTTGTAAAACATTGCTGCAGGGATAATTTATTTATTTTATAAAAACAAAGCCTTTAGTTATAAAGTTCTTCAATTAGAATTGAATGCATGGTGTGTGTGCATGCATGTGTGTGTGTGTGTGTGTCTGTGTGAGTATCGATCCATGAATTTTAAACAGACCCTTATTTGCCCTGCAACTATTTTTCATATAAAATGTAAATATCTCCCTCTGTAATTGGCTCCGCATTCTTTATGCAAATGAAATTATCCGGTGGCTTAAACCGCGCGGGGAGGAAGCAGGAGTGTTTAATTTATGCAAAATGGAGCTGGGGGGGTGCAAAGGTCGATAAGTTTAAACTTGTCTGACTTTATTTCTTTTCTCCTCTTTTATTATATATTTTTTTTCAGCTCTGAGTCAGTGCTCAGCAGAAGTTTTTAAAGTTGAACAATTAGCAGCTCAGGTTGGTTCTGCTACAGTTGAAGTTCTGCTACTTTAATAAATATAAATAATAAAAGTTGATGATCCAGCTGTGACCTTCTCTCTGGAACATCTGCAGCCTGTGGAACCTGCAGCAGGTTCAGTTCAGTTTACTTTAGTTTAGTTTTAAACACAGCAGTGTAACAGAAACTCAAGTGGTTGGAATTCATTTGATTTATTATAATTAATCTATTTATTTTTCCAGGAATGTAACATGAAATCCTGTAAAGCTGCGACACCAGGACCATAAATAATAACTTTAGATCAATTGTACAGATTGTTAAAGCCTGTGGGGGGGGAATTGTGATTTGTGAATATTGGCCAACAAATATAATTTAGAGTTTCTCTGATTCTGCTTATTAGAGACTTTTGGTTTGAAAATTCACTTTTCCTGCTAATTTAGTTTTTAAAGATGACTAATTTTAAATAAAGATATACCTACAATCAGGAAAATATAAAATATAAAAAACAGCCTCTGTTTATATAAATCTAACACTTTTGTCAAGTGTTGTATAATTTAATAATGTAAAATATGAGCAGCAGAGAAATCTGTCAGCTTTAAAGAAAGAGAACAACATATGCAACACATATTACACACAATAAATAAATATAAATGCATGTAAATAACAGAAGCCACTACACACACACACACACACACCAGGGCCTAGTTGTAGCACAGGCAGCTACACACTCCATCTTAACACAACTGTGACCAAAATTACACAACAAACTGTACAATCTGCCTGCAGCATCATGTTTGTCTCCAATCAGAAACCATGCATGTGTTATTAAAGTCTCTCCTGATGCTGCTGCCTGGTGTAACACCCCCCCCCCCCCCCCCCCTCCATGCAAACACCCTGAACTACATGCAGACACACCCACTCAAACGCTCCGACAGCAAACCAAACATACAAATAAACAAGTCTGCGTCTTCGTGCAACCTCTGCCTCCCCCCCCCCCCTCCCTCCATCTTGCCCTCCACACCTTCCGGTCCCTCACGGAATTAGAAAAAAAAAAACAGAAAGAGTGTTTCTCGGAAAACGTTGGCGTGCATCTTAAGAAATCCCTCACGGCAGCAGCTGCTCAACACGGTCACTCACTGGTAAAAATACCTTTTAAAAAAACATCTACATATTGATCACACAAACACACCGGGCTATTTTCTGCTTCGGTAATGCATGCGTTAGCCTTGGCCCCTGCCAGCCTTAAGTGTGGGTGCAGGTGTGTGTGTGTGTGTGTGTGTGTGTGTTGTGAGTGTGTGTGTGTGTGTGGGTGTAAATGTGTGTGTCTCACAGCCCCAAAGTGTGTGTCAGCTTCTCCAGCCCATGCAACTCGGTGGGGGATCAAACGCAGCAGGGTTTTCTTTCTTTTTCCTTCCTTGGTTTTCCAGTCAGGTGCCCCCCCCCCACCCACCTCCTCACTCTGCATCCACCAGCCCCCCCCCCCCCCCCCCCCGCCTACCCCTTCCTCATCCTCCTCATCCTCCTCTTTCTCTTCCTCCTCCTCCTCTTCTCTTGCATCCGCTCATCGCCTTCCTCTCTCCTCCTCTTCCCAGTTACTCCCTGATCTTCCTTTCCCCACTCGGCTGTTAAATCCACTCTGCATCCTCCTCCTGCTGCCGGCTCCTCTCCGCTCGTCCGAGGCAAAGCGAGGAGCGTGTGAGCAGCCCTCTGTTTCCTTCCCTCTCCCTCCTCTCTCTCTCTCTCTCTCTCTCTCTCTCCTCTCTCTCTCTCCCTTCTCTCTTTAATCAGCATGTTAATAAGAAAGGTAACTAATCAATACATTCAATGGCCTGGCTTGGGCGATTGATACCATCTCCATCCACCTCCCCCTCGCTCTCTGCTGCTAAACACACACACACACACACAAACACTCAGCTGGAGGACTGTCTCGGGTGCAGGGCCCTTCGCTCGGGTTTAGTCAAGTCACTTTATTTAGAAGCACATTTGCAAAACAACAACAGACCAGTGAGTTCACAACAGTGCTGTGCTGTTCTTGATATTTTGAAGGGGGGAGGATCAGAATCTGGCACAAACCAGACGGGACACATGAAGGACACACGGAAGCAGATTGTGATGCAGGTCCAAATGTAAAGACTCAACTGTGTTCAGGCTCCTGAACTCCGGGTGGAGGCCTCTGCTCTGTCGGGGGGGCGGCAGAGGCTCTCTCCCCGTCTGTCCTCAATAGAGAGAAATATGATCGTTCAAAAGCCGACACAGACCTAGTTTACAAAACAGGTTCCTCTTGTGATCAATGCTATTTATAGCTGCTGTCTCCCAGAAAGTATCTGTCACACACACACGTCTGATAAGGAAGACTTCTGGGGAGACACACGCACTCCTGATAAACTCCTGATCATGTTCCGAGGATCTGTTTTAATAAATATTTCAGGAGGTGCCACAAACTTAGAAGATGCCAAGAACGAGACAAACCTGGAAAGACAACACGATTCATGAGCTCAGTCACAAGAGGGTTAGCTAATCTGAGTTCTCTGCAGAGGAACTCAAACGTCACCTCCTCCCTCCGGCTCCACGCCCACATTATGCATATTCCACGATTTATTTTGACCTACATAAAAAGATAAATTCCAGAAAAATGTCCAGAACCCCATTTTCCAGAGTTCACACCAGTGTCCACGTTCTGTTTACTACCACCAGTCAGAGCAGGTTCTTTAAAACCAATGACAGGTAATTCAGTGTTGTGTGTTTTTTGTTGTTGCTCTGAAAAGCTTGATGGTGTCGGCCTATCGACGGCTGGAGGTCAACACACACTTCAGAGGAGATTTGAAGATTTGAAAGGTCAGAGCTGTGAGAAGACGACTTAAAAACACAACGTGAGACAGTTCTGTCCTCTACTGGTTGACTGAGGACTGACGGATCTTTAAGGACATTTCAGGACGTGGACAACTTTCTCCAGTTCACAGGGCGGGGGGGAGGGGAGAGGGGGGTAAAGACTTGATTTTGGAAACAGAAGGAAACTGGATCGAACTGTCAAAATGATTTGCTTCTCAGAGCTGACATCAGAATCTAAAATGATGCCAAGATGTCGGGGCTAAAGATTTCAACGCACTTAGTTTTTGTTTTTTTTGTCTTGAGTGTCAAAGATAACAGTCTCTGGTATTAAATGACCTTTTCCCCGAATGTCTGGGACGCGACTGGGTTTCTACCTTTGATGGTTTCCCTTCTTCCTCCTCGCTCCGCTGCTGGTGAAGGTATCGGGCTGTTTGGCCAGGGAGGTCCACGCAGCCCTCCAGGGCAAAAGATAGTTTGCAGTCACAGGGGAAGAGAATATTTAAGAGCTGAGTACTCGCACAGCTCAGGGCTGCAAACACAGAAACGTCTTTTTACCAAAGCAAACATCAACTTCTCTCTCTCTCTCTCTCTCTCTCTCCCCAATATTATTAATAGATAGGAGGGAGGAAAATACACCCGCGCACACAGAGACACATAAGTCCTCCCTCCTCAGGATATGGAACTCCAACAGACATGAAAACGCTCAGTCTCCTTGTGAGGAGGACATGAGAGACATGGCTCAGGATGAAGGGAAATCCTTCTTACAGGGAGAACACAGGCAGCAGCCAGAAAGCAAGGTGGCCTTTCAGGGCTGAGTGGATGGGTTTCTCCCCGTGACCCTCAACCTGAAACACACACTCTCTCTCTCACACACACACACACACACACAAATACACAAACACACACACACACACACACACACACACACACACACACTCACACACACACTCTCCTCTTTGCTGTTTTTGCCTTCTGGTAACTTCTCCCTCTCCGTGCACAGCTTACAGTGGGATGTAGATCCTTTTACATTTGTCTCCCAGTTTATACCCCCCCCCCCCACACACACACACACACTTCTTCTCTTCCTCCTCCTCCTCCTCCTGCTGCTTTTTCTCTCTCGCCCTCCGTATCATTTTTCACTTGCACAGTGGAACAATCGATATGTAGAAAAGCGCCGAGGTATCATGTATCTTTGTGGAATATGTGATATAGATTAAGACCAGTTCATGTTTACAGTATTTTTCTTTTGTACCTCTCAGATGATGGAGGGTTTATTTTTTATTTTGGAGAAGCCAAACATTTACTGAGCATTTATTCTGCTTCTAGATTGAAGGGCTTCACAAACTGGTCATTTGAAGCTGAACACTGTGCAAGAAAAATATTATTTTTGTCGTACTTGTCATAAAATGCTGTAAAAAAATGTGATTCTGTCATTTTTATAAATGTGTAGAAACCTCAATAATAGGAATAAAACACTATTTCATACATTACATTTAATTTCACTGTGGAAATTTAAAGAAGAACAATTTCACTCCCTGCTAAAGACCCGAAAAACTCAGTGCTGCATATTTATATTTGACAGAACTATGACCATAAATTTCACAACTCCCTTTTCTACGATTCGGTTCAGCAGATTGCTTTGGTTGTGTAATGAGAACAGAGGTGTGTTCATATTGGGATTGTGAAAAGACAATATCCCTCATCTTCACATTTAGGCAATATGTTTTGGACGATGACTATTTGAATAGCCCTTTGTTTGTCAAATCAATATCTTCATATCAAAGCTGCTTTTAAATCACTCGGATGTCCTGAATGTTTTTCAGGGATTCTGTTCTCCGGCGTGAAACCCGATCTCCATCGAACTGATCCAACAGCTGTTTCCCAGTTTTATTCATCTATAATGTATGCCATAAACGTACATGCAGCTCCGCCGTGACTTGCACCCCCCCCCCCCCCCCCACCCCGGCCGCAGCCGAGACGAACAAAGATGGCCGACATCGCTCTCCGGTATTTGCTTTTTTTCCAAGAGCTGCAAGCTGAGGTCCAGTTTCATTGCGTTATCTGCATGTCCGGAGCGTCCCAGCGGGCTGCAGAGTGACCAGTGGCCCCGCTGACCCCCCCGAGCCGCTGTCACCCTTCATCACCCTGCTCTCCATCTTGGATGGTGTGGTCACCTAGCAACCGGGGCCAGGGTTCGCCGCTCGTGGACCAGAGGCTATTGGGAAATCAATCGATACGCCTCGGCCCAACCTAGTGAGCTGCCTGCCTGGCTGGCTGGCTGACTCCCCCTCCTCCCCATCCCTCCCTGCTCACACTCCTCCTCCCCCCTCTCCCTTGTTATGGCCAAATGAAGACGATGCAGTTCTCACTTTTCCACACCTCGCTGTACGTGGATATCCTGTTACAGGAGAAGAAATGCCTCAGCCGGGCCGGGGGCTCTGCAGCCTGATGTATCTGTCCTGTCAACCGGCCTCCATTTCCACCACTGTTTGGATTGAGAGGCGGAGAGACGGCAATTAATCAAATTTCAGATGAGGATTTCGTTCCCATCTCAGTATCGGCCGTGAAGAAGTGCTGACCCAAGATTACACTGGTGCACCATCGCAGCCCCCCCCCCCCCCCCCCCCCCGCCGCGCTCCTCCACCACGTTTATGAATTTCTTTCAGCACATCGGAGCACTCAGTGTTTTGTGAGCAATAACTCCACCAATCCATTCCTCCCTTGGCTCATCCTTTGGATAATTTCCACTGTGGGTCTCTAGTGAATCTAATTAGAAACCTATCAGACATGAACACAAAGATCACTTTCATTAGCAGAACAATGATAAATGTTAAGGAGATTACAGGATCCCCAAAAATGAGCAGAGACTTTTTTAAGCTCACAGCAACATGGAGAAGGTCAGATCAGTTTAGCAGGACCTCTATTTATTATGGAGGTCCTCCCGAAGCCTTTACAATCAGGCCGGGGTCGGCCACCTCTGATCCCCGTCCACCACGTTGGGAGGGGCACAATTCGATCACCTTAAACAGTTTAAGATAGAAGGCTCGGGGAGAAGGAGAGGATGATGAAAGGATGGGGGAGGACACTGGGTGCAGGAGGAAGAAAGAAGGGGAGGAGGAGGAAGAAGAAGAGGAGGAGGAGGAGGAGGAGGAAAGGGGGGGGGGGGGTGACGTGAGCACTGACAACAAACCAGCGCTAATCTGTTCTCCGATCAGAGCCGTCAAACTGAACGGCTCAGCCAAAGGAGAATCTGGTGGTCCATCTGGGCTGCTGAGGGACCCCCCCCCCCCCCTCGAGGAGGAATTCTATCTATAATCACCTTTAACCTTTCAGGGACGGCACTTACAGTCCGCCAGACGTTTCAACTATAGTCCTCCTATTTACTTATCTTCAGCAAGTGGAGCTATGGAATGTATCAACACTAACGAATCAGTCCAAGTTTCTGTGAGATGGAAAATAAAAAATAAATGTTTCAATCACTTTATTTTCACAACAGTTTTACTTCTTTTCTATGTTTTTAGATCTTTGTATCTTGAGGATGGACTGTGGATGAGATGATTCCAGTCTTCACTTGGGCTCCAGGAAACAGTTCAGAGATTCTTTATTTATTTACGGACATTTCATTACATTCAATGATACAAATATGTTAAATTATCAGCAACAGGCATTAATATATACAGTCAGGGAGACATTTCATGTACCGGAAA